>NC_136955.1:26764719-26791850 GCF_032717465.1 Coenobita brevimanus
ACTTGAGAACAATGGTAACAAATCAAGGTAAATAGATAAACTTCGACTCCCGAGTCTTTTCTAACAATATCACTAAAACGTAAAGAAAGAAAAATCTGATTTTGACCAAACTGCATGGAATGGTTAAAAGTGAGGCAATAGACTGACCTAATAGTTTTCTAGAACAAGAAGGGAGAGGTCAAGGTCACATGGCAAAGTCAGCATAAACCTTCCACCATGGTTCCCAGCACTGCATGTGTATCTATAAGGCTGTTGGTCCCGTTGCTGGACTTGGTGGGTTGTGGCGGTGTTTGGGGAAAAGGTAATATCACCAACAGCATCTGACTGAGTGAAAAATAAGCTCTGTTCTTATTCTTGTATTGTGACACTTCTGATTCATTTTGTCGCGAAAATATGTAAATGAAGGAATCTTGTTATCTTTTTAGTGCACAGAAAATGGGTTCTCTCTGTATTTTCCTTGGCTGTGCAGTATCATCAAATGCTCACGCTGACTTAAGATTCTTCATATTCTTGTATTATTCACTATTCCTAAAAACTGCTCATGAAAAAGAATAGAAGAGTTTAATTTCTCCCGAATTTGCCCGTTCGTGGGGTCAAAAATGAATAATTGTCGCACTGAAACAATCTAAGGAAAGGCAAGCATGAAAGGTACCAATGGAGTTCAGGTTCATATAGCAACGTCAGCTTAAACAGTTTTAATCCGAGTTAGACCGTAATTGGTGGGATGGTTTAGGGAAAGATAATGAAGAATGAATTCGATTTTGCGAATGCTCAAAGGTCAAGGCCACAGAAATCCTGTAACCTAAGCAGCTTCTAATACTGATTGAGGATATTCCTAGGTTGAAGCGATTCGATTTTGAGAATATAAGGTGAAAGGTCATGGGTAAAGAGCAAGGTCAACTCAAAGAGTTCTGCATCATTTAGGACCACATTTTGGTGGAAGGGGTAATAGTTACACGAAAAAGAAATATTTTCATATTGATAACACTCGACGGGAGATCGGTCACAGAGCTTAGGTAAATGTTTGGCCCATAAAACAATTGTACGGCGCGGGTGTTACACACTCCGAGTGCTCCTTCCTGATGCTGTTGTGCTCTTGCTTCCTCCAAATGACAACATTTAGCTTTGGTAGTATATAAACAACACGTTCCATGCACAAGTAAACAAAATCGTCAGGTCGTAGTGCAAAAGTTATGATAAAAAACATACATATCGTATTGTAGGAGTTAATATCAGACAACTTTATAGACCAAGGCTACCTGAGATAAGAAGAATGTTTATAATAATGCTTATCTTATATAAGTGGGTCATTATAGCAGACGATCAGTTTTTGCTAATTCTCAATCTTCTACTAGACTACAATCAACAACAGCTGAATTTACATCCAGGTCTCAAGCTGGACTGGTGGGTGCACAGAAGAAAAGGAGAAACAGACCTTGTCTGAGACTCTGTCCGTTCTTAGAGTCAAATTCTGGTCCTTCAGGTTGCGAGCTTGTTATACTAACCAATCTGGCTCTCCCAACGGAGGTAAGAGAGATACAGGCTTCCTTTCTCTTGGGCTTTGGAGTCTCAAAAACATCTCTTTATTGACTGTTTCTGGATGTGGTAAGGCATTTTTCTATTTTTCTCATCGATAGTTATGATATATCCAGTGTTTTTTTTTTTTTTTAACTTATATCCTACAGTATCTTACTTTTTTTTAAGTGAAGAAAACCCATCTCTGCTAAGGAATTATGTAACCGAAACGAAGATATCATCTTGGTTCCCACGAACACAGTCAGTGAAAGGGATCGCATAGCAGGTATAGGAGAGCACCATAACAGAGCAAAGGCAGTTTATTATTATTATGGAGAACTCCACATTCAATGGAGTTCCTTTTGGTATTGAAGATATAATTTTTTGAAGGGGGAGGGAGGGAGATCTAGAAGGGTGGCATGCCAAGACCGTTCGAGATACAGACTTGAAATTTTCAGGAGTGATGTATCTTGGTTGCAGGCTTTTGTTGGCACATTTTTTTTTCCCTAACAATAGCGCCGCAGTAGCGCCCTCTGTTATTTTCTTATTTCATACTGAGATCCAACAAATATTTTTTGAGATATTTAGGAAAATGAAGATCGCCGCCTCATGCCTGAAAGGCTAAACCGGAAAGTATTTGGCCGATATTGACCAGACTTGGTAGAAATATACTGGGTCACGAGTGAACATGATTTGCATAATATGAATGATCTTGACCTTCTCAAGGTCACAAGTAAAAAAAAAAATCATACCAGGAGTTCATTATTATTAGGTTTGCAATTATAACAAAAGCTTTTTCTCATCTGGAATGAGGAGTTCTTTGAATATTGCCTCAGTAATAATAATAATATTATTATTATTATTATTATTATTATTATTATTATTATTATTATTATTATCACACCTGCGTTCACAGCGCGAGAGCGAGTGTTATGTTTTTACTCAACGTGTGTGTGTGTGTGTGTGTGTGTGTGTGTGTGTGTGTGTGTGTGTGTGTGTGTGTGTGTGTGTGTTTAGTCCCTTAAATATTCGAAGTCCCTTAGATTATTCTTGGAACCTTCAGAATATCAATGTCCTTAGGAAAGAATACATATTCTCGTCGACGGAGAAAGTTCCCTTACACCCTTCCGTAAGTGATTTATTTCGTTTATTACACCTTTTTGTCCTCTTTTGTGTTATACAAATGCTTCCAATATTGCCATACTCTGCGTAAGCAACGTTCAAAAGGATGTTAGCCACTCATTTCAAGTAATTAATCGCTGAGGAAGAAGTGGTAGGGAGCTTTCTTAACCACCGGGAATACGAGCCAGAGTGCTTGATTTTGACGGGTTAGATATAGTGTTTATTTATTCCTTGAGTACAATGACGCGCTCTTAAGTGGAACAGAACCGCCTGGAAACAGTAATAATGAAACAGAAAAAGTGCATCTCTCTCCAAATCGGAATCTAATCGTCAGGATATATAAAGATTAAAGGAGAAAATAATACGTTTCCCTAATATAAGCTGAACTGATTGGTCCGGATCGAGCAAGAATTAAAGAAATGCGACATCAGACAGAAGGATGTTTAGTCTTGATTTTATGCAATCAGCTGAGGAGAAGCATTTTGTAGTGAGGGAGGGAGCACTTGAACAGCTAACGTCAGATTTGGACATTATGAGCTGAGAGAGAGAGAGAGAGAGAGAGAGAGAGAGAGAGAGAGGGAGAGATTACTCTATCCTCTTACAGCAATAACTCTGTGAATCTGATAAGGTAGTTTATTGGTGTATTCTTGTTACTTCCAGACGATTATATTCAATTCTGGAAATACCATTCATCCTAAAGCGATAGCGAACGATGAATGTAACCTCTCCAGCTTTAACTCTTGTATCCAAAGTAAAATTACTTGAAAGAGGTAAGAATAGAAAAAAAAATAACGTTATCATAGTGAACAGAATAAACGCCATCTCTGCAACCCCCTCACTGCTGTGGTCAACTTGGACATAATATTCTAACTGCAACAAGGAACCTACAGTGAATTACAAAAATGAGGTGGTGAAGAGGTGGCTGGCTTTAATTATGGGATAAGCCACGGAGAACTCATCAGGGAGATCCGCTGGTATAAACCAGAAATATGAGATGGCCACTCGGGTGACCACTGGGATGGCTATACATATTCCAAGGAAAGCCAGTGCCACCCCAACCACGGCTCTGATATGCCACTGACTCCAATTCATTTTATTCAGCACAGGGAAGGTTTGTGCTGCTAAATGGTTTACCACTTTATGTCGATGATGACAATCTAATTTTATGGGTGCTGCTTCTTTCAAGTCTTATATTCAATTTAGAAAAGAAATAGAAAACGAACCACATTCGGACAAAACAAAGAAACCACCACCACAGTATACAAACAATATATATGTTCTGTGATGAACAATGCAAGCCCTGCTTGGACATCTAACCTCACTGAAACACACTACAACACCCTACAGACCATACAGAACAAGGCCCTAAAAATAATCACAGACTGCACAGCTACTACACCTACAGACCACCTACACTAAGCAACCAAAGTCCTCAAAGTCAAGGATCATCAGACATGAGAGACATACAAATTCTTGCCGCAGCCTCCACAACCCCACACCATCCCCCACACTACATGGCAGCACAACCACACACACCAAGGAACAAAACAACATCCAGCACACGATATCATACACTAATACTGTCATCTATCCTCCCTCGCCCGCCTCAAACCAGCTTCCAGAAGCATTTCCATGCTCAGACCTCTCGCCGCTCCATTCAGTCACTCAAAGACAACACACAGCTGCATGCACGGGCTCCTGATATCCACCATTCTCAATCCTATCTCCCTCGTGAGGACAGGGTCCACCTGGCCAGGCTGTGATGTGGACATCATTCAACCTCTTCAGTTATTAGAAGAAGCTGGATGACTCCGTCGCTGATCCCTGTCCAGAAATCAACACAGCACCGCTTACTGTTAAGCACATTATGGAAGACTGTATTGCACACAATCCCCTGCACCAACAACACAACATACAGTACACTTCTTGAGAGCTCTGTGCGAAAGCCCGGTCTCGGCCGTGGCCTTCCTAAGGGACTCGGGGCTGTTCGGCCAGACTGCCTAAGGAACAACTACTACTTAGAAAAGAAGTGGTGAATAAAGACCACTCCTAACCCGCTCAGTTTGAATAGTGTTAACATGATGTCTTCCGGGTGAACACGTTAATGATCATACTTGCAGAGATTCTTTGTAATCTCAAAAATTGTCTGGGATGGCAAGAAAAATTATGAAAATCGGAACTAAAAGGGCTAATCACTTCATTTGCCTCCAGATACTTTTATTAAACGTAAGGAGACCATTTGTATCGAAGAAATTAATGAATACTGTATCAAATCCACTCAGTTCCAAACGTCTCTTCGAAGTTTAGCAAAAACGTCTGGCGTTAACTAGAGAAGAATACATGAGCGCGGATGCTAATTGTATCAGAATTTACACTTTCAAGCTTCTATGATTTATCCCAGCTGAATAAAATCGCCTTGGATGTGCTGGAATATAACACTAAGGTTGTCTCACCTACGAGTAGGTTAAAGGGTTAAACGGATCTAATTTTTTATTCTTGAGAACATTACTATTGATAATTTTGTTACGCATTCTTTCGATTATATGTTGATGTGGTCAAGTATAACTAAGAAAATACTGAAACTTGTGTTGTTGTAAGATATGGAAGCATTGGGGTCTTCAGACAGTATAAATTTACAAGACCAAACAAATTCTCTCGGCAAAGAGTTTATGAGACACTACTCGTGGGTGAATATATTTCCTGAATATTATGGTCATGGAAAAAGGATAAATTTTCTCAACATTGTGTGAGACAATACGGGTATGAATTTGCAGGAGGATGAGAAGTCTTCTTAGAATTTATGTACATATTTATCTGAAAAAAAAAAAAAATGAATTCGCAAAAACAAAAATGTTACCTTGAGAATCGGGAATGCAAATAAAAGCATTCGATAATTATGCACCTGCGTCCTTCCAGCATAACCCTCAGCATTCATGACCATCAGGCGGCAAAACTTTGTGGCCTCCCCATTAGAACGAAAGTCAACATATTATGGTACGAACTAAGTAGGGGCAAATTATCGCAGCGGTATATTAAAATAAGTTTAAGTACTGTTACATCAAGCATTTAAGGTCATATTAGCAGTACTCAGGCCATGAAAAAGAACTCCCATCCTACTTTTCAGTCCATTCCAACTTTAGTCCATTAAGGTCAAGGGGGACACCGTGGCACCATTCAAACAGGGCAGTACTCCCTAGGCAGAGAGCAACGCGGTGATGGGCAGAGCTGGGACTCCCATTTCACTACCTTAAGAACCCACCTACTTGACCTTTCCTTTACTGACGTCTGTCTGTGATTCATTAGTATATACATTTGAACAGTCCAGCATACTCAAAATTTCCCTTCTGCCACGCGAAGCAACATGCATATCATACAACGCACAATCATTCAGTTATTATAAACACTAGTATCATTACACCCAACTTCAGAATCCCCCCTATTGGATACCAGAAATATCCTATCTACTGGTTCCCTCTCCTGATGACGGCCACTCGAGGAGCCTTGGATCGTTGTCTGACACACTATTCATCAGATTCTGCATATCTCATTGTATTTCCACCAACGTCCACTCTGCTGAACACCACCCCTCCTAGAAGCGTCATATTTTCTTCAGTTTTAATTGGCGACGTGTGCTTTCCAATTTTTTTTCCTGATGAGATTTGTTTTTTTGTTACCTGATCCTTTTAATGACGAAAGAGAAAGAGAGGGGGAGGAATATGTATGCTTTTCTGTATGTATATTCCTGTGTGTGTGTGTGTGTGTGTGTGTGTGTGTGTGCGGGGATGCTTATCTGTGGTGTGTGTATGTGAATGTGTGTGTGTGTGTGTGTGTGTGTGTGTGTGTGTGTGTGGGTGGTTTTTTTTGTGTGGTGTGTGTTTGTGTGTGTGTGTGTGTGTGTGTGTGTGTGTGTGTGTGTGTATTTTTCTGCGATGTGTGTGCATTATTGTCTGGTGTGTGTGTGTGTGTGTGTGTGTGTGTGTGTGTGTGTGTGTGTGTGTGTGTGTGTGAGGGGATGATTTTCTGTGGTGTGTGTGTGTGTGTGTGTGTGTGTGTGTGTGTGTGTGTGTGTGTGTGTGTGTGTGTGTATTTTTCTGTGATGTGTGTGCATTATTGTCTGGTGTGTGTGTGTGTGTGTGTGTGTGTGTGTGTGTGTGTGTGTGTGTGTGTGTGTGTGTGTGTGTTTCTTAATGTCATGTGCCCTCCAGATTATTTTCTTTTTCGTTTTAGTGTTGGGTTATCCGTGACTCAATTTTTCTGTTTCTCTTTATATAAGTTAGTGACGAGTGCTTCCGAGGTATTTTTGTGTTACCCCTGCTCCCGCCACTTGATCTTTGGAGGGGGAGATATCGTAATTAAAACCTTCCGGCTCCTGGAGGTCGAGATTCGCTTCGGCGGGAACCTGCTGGCTTTACCTACTGGATTTACGTGAACTTAACTGACATCCCTAGTTTGACTTTACCTGTGATTTTATTGGCTGGATTTACAGGTTCTTATTTGATATCCATACGCTAGCTTTACCTATGTCTTTACTTGCTGGCTTTACCTAGATTTAACTGATACCCTATTTTTATATATCATACCCTTGCGTTGACTTTAGCTGGGTTTTTACAAGCTAGATTTACATAATTTTTACTGATACTCCTACGCTGACTTTTACTTCTGTGTTTACCTCCTGCCTTTACGTGGTTTTACTTGATACCTCTACGTTGGCTTTTCTTGTATTTTTACCCAATGACTTTACGTGGTGTAATTTTGCCCCAAAGTTGATTTTATATTTGTTTTATCTGTTGGCTTCATATGCTTGTTTATCTCGTTGGCTTTACTTCCTACCTTACCAGTTATCTTTGCATCTTGGCTTTATCTATTGGCTTTTTCTGCCGGCTTTAACTGCTACCTTTATATGGTTTTCCTTGAGACCTCACACAAGCTTTACTCGTGTCTTTACCTTTTGGCCCTACCTATTTTTACTGATATAACTAGGCTGCCCCACTGCCTGGTTATATAACATCCATTCTGGTCTCATATCCCCCGAAAGGAAGGATGGTGGACTGCAGGAGGAGGATAACTTAAGCCTGCATTCTACTGGGCTCAAGTTTCAGATGAACCTGGAGCCGTACCAATAAAAGTAATCCGTTGTCTTTATGTACTGGCTCCACTCGTTTTCTGGGTGCTGGAGAAGGGCGCCTTCATGTGGTGACACTAATGTGACTGGATGAAGACTGCGCGATAATACAAACGTTCAACTCCCGCCCCACTGAAAAGAGGTTGGTGGACTGCAGGAAAAGGGAAGTTTCAGCCTACAGTCCACGGGGTTTACATTTTAGGTAAGTCTTAGGTTGCAGCTACTGCTATTACTCGTTTATTTAGCAGGGTAATTCACTCTAATCCATTTATGTTGTCTTTCGCTGCTGGCCTAAGCTGTTTGTTTTGCGGCTTGAAGTGATACCCAGAGTAACTTGTCTCTAACTCATATGTATTGAATTGGTATTCACATTTACTTTGCCTGTGGCTTTACTGTATCCTTCTTTAATTAGTACAGACACAGAGCTTAACTATTGCTTTACGTAATATTCCGACTGGCTTTGTCTGACACCCACACGTGCATTACCTGATATCTACACCTGTTTTTTTCCACAGTAGCTTTACCTAACATTTGATTTAGTTTTACGTATTTACCCAGTACTCACAGTACCTTTACCTAAGAATTACACTGATTTTACCCAACACCCACACTAATTTTATATAGCATTCACAGTGGCTTTAACTAGGAAAGAGTTTGAACTAACTTATATTTTTTTTTCACTCCCGTTGCCTAGCATTTACAAACACTCGTATTTATTTTACTCATGTATTTAACACCTACACAGGCTTTACCTAACATACACACTAGCCTTACTTATCTTTAGCAGTCACAACTGCTTTGCCAAACACACTGACTTTACTTGTGTGTGTGTGTGTGTGTGTGTGTGTGTGTGTGTGTGTGTTTATCTAACATCCACAGATAAGTTATGTAGAACAAACACTAACTTTACATCATCATCATGCTGGCTTTACCTGGTTTTCATATAATAGCACTAGGCTCACAGACATCACTTTACGTTAATGCTTCACGCTTACGGTATTCACGTTGTGTTCTATTCCCTTCACTCACAAACTTGATCTTGTTTTCACTATCTTCACTGCACCTTTACAGACCTCCCTTACGTTCACAGACTTCAATTTGCTTTCACTGATATGCGTTTACAAGCTTCACCTTGCGTTCATTAACATACGTTTGCCTGTCTCACCTTGCGTTCATTGACCGTCATTCACAGACTTCACTTTCCGTTCAGTGACCTACATTCAGACTTCACTTGGCGCTCACTCATAGACTTTCACAGACTTCACCTTGCTTTCACGTTTGTTTTCACCTTGCATTCACTGACATTCGTTCACAGCCTTCACCTTGCGTTCACTGATATACGTTCATAGACTTCACCTATGCCCTCATTATCTTGTTTGGTGTAAGCATTAGAGAATAACACCTGTACAATAATTAACTCTCAGGCATTCATTAACTGACTTGCAGGTAATTATTCCACACGTAATTAAAAAGCACTGTTATAATATTGCCACTGGTATTCTTTGAAAATCCATGTAGTTTATGAAAATAGAGTTATTCTATAATTATTGGACTGGTATTGGTCTTGATAATCATTTAACAGACTAAATTATTTAGGGGTAATAATATCCAAGTACTGTTTATTAAACATGGATATTTTCTTGCCCCTCATATAAAACTAGTGTTTTCCCACAAAAATTTGCGGAACCATCTACAGTAATAGCCATTCCATCAGAAAATGTTTGCAAATACCATTATGTTTGCTTTCATACCGTTGTTGAGCCCACAATGAACAATTTTGACCAAAAAGTCGAAAAAATTATTTTTGCGTATTTTCGAGTGTCGCGATTTCTGCGCGCGATAGACAAAAATTATTTTGGTTGGTATTTTTCTGACACTTCCTGGATTTACCCCGACCGAATACAAAAAGAATTAGGTCGATATCTGTTACCGTTCTCGTGAAAGAAACGAACAAACGCCAAGACAGACACAAATACACAGCATGACTCTATCACTTAGATTTAATAAAGCCTTATTTGCTTTATTAATATAAAAACAATCGTCTCTAAATATAGATACTTTATTAACCTTTGTTTATTCTTTAACACATATGATCTACCATCACACAGTAATATGTTAGGTCAATGGAATTCACTAATTGATAAGCCTGATCCTCCAACATATTACCACTATGCCGGAAATCGAACCCGGGACTCTCAGGTGAGAGCCAGGCAGCAATCCACTACACCACGACCAGGTAAAAGTTATCTCACATTGTCACAATCTTGTAACTAATGTCCCTCCGCCCCCACTGTGGGCCTGAAGAGGATGAGATAACCCCCTGGCACTCGGGCAGGTAGATGCCTTTATTTTATCCCAGGCACTTACGGCAAGTCAGAATGAAGAGAGAAACCTGTACTTTTCACAGGAAAAATAACTTTTACCTGGTCGTGGTGTAGTGGATTGCTGCCTGGCTCTCACCTGAGAGTCTCGGGTTCGATTCCCGGAATAGTGGTAATATATCGGATGATATTTCCTGTGTAAAGCACAGGTTTCTTTCTTCTCTTGATAAGCCTGAACTGACTACACCTTACCCTACCAAAAGGGGATATGTTATTGGGATGCTGTTTATTGTGGTAGGAATGTTATTGTGTGAGACAAAGATGATGTTAATGACCTGGCTGATGCTGGGACAGTGAAAGGAAGTGACCCATGAAATGCAGGAGTTTTGTGGTACGGTACAAATTTCTGTTAATTACCTATGTTGGCTCTCTCTCTCTCTCTCTCTCTCTCTCTCTCTCTCACACACACACACACACACACACACACACACACACACACACGCTTTGATCTGTTTTTCCTTTCCTGCACTATTCCAGTGGTGGGGTGCAGTGTGTATATGAACAATACAAACAACTCTCTCTCTTTCTTTCTCTGGCTTCTGTTTTAGGAATGCTCAGTAGGGAAGCCATCTCGCTATAACATCGTTACATTGGACACAGAACTGATATCCTAGTCACAGTCTGCATTATAACCAACAGCTTCGAAACACCCAATAGTTCTGGTACTGTTTGCTTTCCTTTTATGTTTCTATACGATTATCACCATCACTACCACTGTTCCCCACAACTACCGTACCAATATTGCCACCTTTACCACCACCAGTACCAACCTTCCATGACCATCATCACGACTTCCACCGTCCTACATCACCGCTACCACTAACACCACAACACTACTATCAAGGCCACCTCAACTAACACGTCGCGTACCACTTCCCCCCTCTCCATCACCACCACCACTACCACCAGTCTCCACCACTATCAGTACTACCACCTCCATTAACCTCACCACTACCGACACTTTCTTTCCACTACCAGTGCCACTTCAACCACAACTACCATCCGTACTGCCAACACCACTACTACCATCCGTACTGCCAACACCACTGCTACCATCATCACCATCATGACCACACTCCTCATTCATAGCAGCACCAGTACCATTTCCAGCATTACTTCCAGTGTTCCTCACCGTCACCACCACCACCACCACCATCACAAGTTCCTTCTACCACTACTACTGCAGCAACCACCACTATCTTCACTACCATCATCACAACTTGTCCCCTTGCCACTACAATTTACCACCGCGATTATCCGAGTACCACCGTCCCCACCACTAACACCACTTCCACAATCACCTCACCACAATAACGCACCCCACCACCATAACGACGATCACCACCATAACGACGATCACCACAATCACGACCACCACCACCACCCCTCTACCACCACAATCACGACCACCACAACACCTCTACCACCACCACCATCACCCCCTCACCTCCACCACCCCCACCACGACGACTATCCCTACCACCACCACGACCACCACCACCATGATCAACACCACGCCTCTACCACCACCACCACCACCACCACCCCCATCACGACGACCACCAACGCCACCACAGCCACCACCACTACCACCACCACCACGACCATCACCACACCTCCACCACCACTACAAAACCCCCTCCATCACTAATCCCAGCCACCTGCGTCCACACACCAAAATTCCTGTTTCTTGTTCAAAAGTTTTGTGTAGGAATATTGATGAGTTTATCCTGGTGGCCGGGTTCCCGTGCCTTATACCAGTCCTCCTCCATACCACACCACCACCATCACTCCACCGTACCACTGGACCACACAACAACACCACACTTCACCATGCAATAACACTATACTACCACCACACCACCACACTGCACCATACAACAGCACTACACCACCACCACAGTCATACCACCGCAAAACACCACAACACCACATTGCACCATATGACAACACTATACCACCACCACATCGCCATACCACTGCACCACACCGCAACACCACACTGCACCATATAACAACACTATACCACAACCACATCGCCATACCACTGCACCACACCACAATACCACACTGCACCATACAACAACAATATAGCCTACCACCACCACCACCACCACACCACAAAACCGCCAAACCACTGCACCACCACATTAGACCGCAGCACCACACTTTGCCATACATCAACACTACAGCACACCATCACACCACATCAACGCACCAAACAACCATACCACATCAATCGATCTTTAATTTATCCCTCTTATTTATTTGTTTATTTATTTATTTATTAATGTATTTATTTTTTGAGGGAACAATATTGAACTCTTCTAGCTTTTGGTTCTTTCTTCCTTGCACAAAAAAGAAAAAAAAAACACCACTACGCCACCATACCATACCACACCACACCAAGCTACATCTCAGAACACATCATTACCCCACCACCCTACCAGACACGATACGACACGACACCTCACCACACCACATTACACCACACCACACCGCATCACATCAGAGCAAACCACACCATAACGCAACACCACACCACGGCACCATATTACACACCACCACCACTCCAGACCACACTACAGCAACGTTAAACCTTTCTCATTCCTTGCCTCACCACCATAGCGCCACACTACTAAACTGCTGCACTCCACCACAACACCACATCACATCATCTCTACTAGTATACCACACCAAGCCACCACTATAGCTCTCCATTTCCAAGGTACACCACCACAACACAAAATCAAACCAAACCACACCACACCACACCACAACTATACCTCTCCCTTTCCTCCCATACCACCACAACATCACACCAGCTTAATGCATTCCTTTCTTCCATACCACCACACTGACACCCCCCCCCACCACACCACACCACATCATACCGAATCACGCAACGCTACACGATACAATACCACACTCTTGTTTCACTTAACCTCCATATCACCACCATACAACTTCCATGTGACCACCATACAACTGTTGTTCCTCTAAAAGTCTAAACAAACGCACCACACCACACCACACCACTGCTATAGGCCTACCTGTCAATCAGCAGACCACGCCACACCACTGTTATATTTCTCAATCACCACACCATATCGAATCGAACAACGTAACATCACACCACTCTACACCGATGCTATACCTTTCAATCGCCACACCACACCACACCACTTCTATACCTCTCAAGTATCAAACTGCACCACATCACTACTAAACCACACCACCAATATATCAATCAGTCTACACACCACACCACAACACCGTTATACTACTCAAGTGCCATACCACACCACACTGCAGCACAGCACAGTTATACCATTCAAGCGCCACACCACACCACACCACGTCACATCCCCCACCATACCACTCCACACACCACCACTATACCACCCAGGCGACACACCACTGTCATACCACACCACCACCAGGCGATTATACAGCTATTTCACTCTATCACCACACCACACCACACCACACCACACCAATTCACTATTAGCGGAAGACTAACACCACGCAGTCCTCTAATACCACTCCTCTCTCTGCTCCACCTTTTCCTTACAGTCATATTACCAATGCTTTGCCAGTTCATATCACCATACTACATTCTACTCCCTCTTCCACACCAATGCACCATCACTATACCATTCATCTCTTGAGTAACCGCACGACCTCACCAACCCAAACGTTCAACACTACATGCTACATAACACATCACCACAATACACCATCACACCAGTTGAAACAATACGAAACTACAACACACTGCATAACACATCATAACATTCTATGCCACCACTTCACAACATCACACCACACTACTCTTTCGCCACACCATGTTCCTCACTCTCTCGCTACACACACACACACACACACACACACACACACACACACACACACACACACACACACACACACACACACACACACACACACACACACACACACACACACACACACACACACAGCTAGAGAAGTACGGAGAGTGACATTCACAAACTAGGCCTGTTCAGATCCCCATAGGCTTACATTCTGAGCCTCAAGATGGGGAAGGGAAGAGAATTAAGCTTTACCTCTCTCTCTCTCTCTCTCTCTCTCTCTCTCTCTCTCTCTCTCTCTCTCTCTCTCTCTCTCTCTCTCTCACACACACACACACTTTTCATTCCAGACTCTCTTCTCACCCTTCTCACACATTTCCCTCTCTTCGTCAACCGTTCATCTTTCTTCCCTCATGTTTTTTCTTTTCTTCATTTCATTGCCTTTCCTCACCCATCTCTACCTCTCTGACCTATTCTTCTCTCTCTCTGACCCATTTCTATCCCCCATCACCTATTTCCCTCCCCTCTCACTCTTATCCATAACCCACTTTTGCCCCCGTCCATTCATTCTCCCTTGCTCATTTTTCACCCTGACCTGTTGTATATCCACCCCTTGTTCATTTCTTTTCGTCCCTAGCCAGTTGTTCCCCCATTCTCCCCCACATATTTCTCTCCCGTTCTCTCCTGCTGTTCTTTTATATCCACGTTCATTTGTTGAACTTGGTGGAATATTTTCGAAGTGGATGGAACAAGGTTAGCCTTCATTCACTTTTTCATCTCTATACCTATTTACTACAAGATCTCTATTCTACTACAGTCCTGTGTGTGTGTGTGTGTGTGTGTGTGTGTGTGTGTGTGTGTGTGTGTGTGTGTGTGTGTGCAGCCAATACCGGAAAAAAGGATTTTGATGAAACATGTCAGGATAGCTATATCTGGGTCCCAGATATGTATGCTTCAGTTTCAGTTGATTGATATTTTTGAAGGGCCGTTTAAGCCTCTAATAATTATCTGTATTTGTGTTAATTACGCGCACGTGGAAGAGGCAGTGGGGCATTTCCGTGAAGATTTTCGTATGTCTGCAGAGAGAGAGAGAGAGAGAGAGAGAGACGTTTGCTCTCCGATGTCTGTTACTTCATTAAGGATACAAACAAATGATTTTATTCAGCAGAAAACTGTGGTAGCTATGGTGGTGGTGGTAGCTGTGATTACGTTGGTGATAGCAGTGGGTGTGGTGGTGCTGGTGTTAGTGGTGGTGGTGTTGATGGTAATTGAGATTATTTTGGCGGTGGTGATAACTGTGGTGGTGGTTGGGGTGGTGATGGTGGTAGTGGAGGTGGTAGCTGTGTTGATGATGGTGATGGTGGTGGTAATGGTGGTGGTAGCTGTTTTAATGATTGTGGTGCTGGTGTCCGTGTTGATGATGGTGGTGGTGGTAGCTGTGTTGTTGATTGTGGTGCTGGTGTCCGTGTTGATGATGGTGGTGGTGGTGGTAGCTGCGTTGATGATAGCTGTGGTGGCAGCTGTGTTGATGATGGTGGTGGCAGCTGTGTTGTTGATGGTGGTGGTGGTAGCTGTGTTGATGATTGTGGTGATGGTAGCTGCATTGATGATGGTTGTGGTGGTAGCTGTGTTGATGGTGGTGGTGGTGGTAGTTGTGGTGGAGGTGGTGGCGTTAGCTGTTCAAATTAGGCTCTTTTGGGCAAGGGCTTTGCAACCCGATAGAGCCACAGAGAACTTGCTCCAACGTGAAGCATGGTTCAGAGATGGCTGTGATTTTGACATGAGTCTTGACACTTGTCTTTCCTAATCTGGATAAATTTATCTGGTGGCGGAACGAATGCTATAAAATCTGACGTCATTTCACCGAAAAGGTTATGGCTGAGGAGGATGTAGTTACATGGAGAGACAGACAGACAAATGAGAAAGTGAAGAAGCGTTGTGGTGTTGAGGTAGATGTGGTCTAAAGCGTCAAGAGAAATGCTACGAGATGGTTTGGCCACGTGGAGAGGATAAGAGACTGACTAGAAGGGTGTACAGTATGTGGCTGAGGTGCGAGGGGGAAGGAAGGGGGAGACCGAGGATGAGATGAAGGGATGGAATGGAGAGATGTATGGGAGACTGGTGTGTGATTTGGGGTGAGGGCATTCAAATGGCAGAAGACAGGTTGAAATGGAAGCGACTTTTTTGTGGCCAACCCTTACAGGATTAAGGTGACTGGCTAGAGAGAGGGATATATATATATATATATATATTTATATTTTGAAGGACATAGTTTAAGATCTCGTCATTACGGGAGGATTCCCTTAAGCTGAATAATTTGTTCAAACGATAGAAAACGTATAATTTAAAACACTGCATTAAAACAGATGGTAATTTCTTGTATTTGCTGTAAACTACATCGCAGAATAAATAAATGCATCTAATATAGAAGAGAAAATATTGAGTATTATTCAAAAGAAGAAGCGTTACCAGTGAGTCCCTATGACTATGATAATATGGCTTTTGGTTAAATCGTCAGGTACATGAATCTGACCTTAGTAGCAATATTTTTTTTGGTTTTCATTACGCATTCATCGCCGTACGAATATAAGATGCAAGGTTCACTAGACGCACGGTTCACTATGGGTTCTTCATCTCCCTCCTTTCACATTTAAATTAGTAAAACTGGCAAAAAGAATATCATGTATGAGATTCTACCTAACTGTTCACTCGTATATTACACAGGAATATATAAACAAGTTACTCAGTGATTTGGAGCTCGTTTTACACACGCCATACATGGACGGGCACCTTTTAATACACAAATTCAGGTACTGTATTATTGGTCCTGGTAAGTAACTAAATTGTAAGGCCAATAAACACAGCTTTGCCATTTTCTAGCATACTGTGTTTCACGCAACTGCATGCTTTAGGTGCGGAAGGCATTTGGCATATAAGGACTAAAATGCACACAAAAATTTTCTGTTAAAGAGTGGCTGGGTTAGTGAATGAGATAGACTGCATACGTCATGCAGTAAACTTCAGTAGGTATGAACGTGTGAGAATACATGGAAGGACATACTACTCATCTGCTTACATGGGGTCTAACCCAGATCTACAGCAGTTAGCTCATGGGATTCGCTAGGGGTACCTTTGGATTATGAAGCTGACATTCTCTGACCTCTATGCAACCTGTATCACGTTTAAAATATCAGAATTAATGCTGAATTCGCAGGATAAAAGCCCTCACAGTGACTGAGGATAACAGCCAATCGATGCGAGGTATTCTGAACTGACAATGACTGAGTCAGATGATTACTCATAAATTTTGCCCAGGGAACAAAGCACACAAGTACCTCATCTCAAACATATTTAACTTCACCAGTCAGATGACTTTTTTTTTTTTTTTTTTTTTAATCAGGCCACCTCCAGACCGTTTTATTCAGCTTGATGGAGATATCTTGCTGTTTAGGGGTTGATGAAGAGTACATGTAACACCTCATTTCCGATAGTCTCTCATAAGCTGTGTAAAATAGTCTGGTGATTACAAGAAAAAACCAGACATGCCTCTTAATAAGAAATGTTAATTCTCCCAGGCTTCTAAAACACCCACAGAGTAACAAAACTGTCTGACTTGAGCTGAAATAAAATACTATAGTTAATCCGTCCATAAAATTCCAAAGGCGTTTTTCTCATTTAATTCTTGCTCACTCTAGACGACTGTATTCAGCTGTGGAGACAACATTCAAACTGAAGAGGTTATATACAGCCTTCATTAACTCCCTCATGGCTAAAGATCCTCCTGAGGTAAATGAAATCGTAGGGAAACAGCAAGGGAAAAATGTAAAAACTAAGTCATCGGTCTGAAATGGTTGATGAAGACACGAACGCCTTCTCTCTCTCTCTCTCTCTCTCTCTCTCTCTCTCTCTCTCTCTCTCTCTCTCTCTCTCTGACTCATATAACCCACTCGCACTAATCTTCCTTTAGTGGTATTAGAGTAGCAAAGTTAACCTGTCCAAAAGAAAGTTAAATATATCGCTACCAGATGATTTCATTCAGCAGGAGGAAGATACCTTGTGGTGCAGGGGTTCATGAAGGTTACTGTATGTCCAGTCTCTTCAAAGCGGAAGGTCTCTCCTAAGTTTAATATAATCGTCTGGTGGTTGCAAGAACTTAATTCTAATTAAATACTCTGAGTGATGGCGTTACTCATCTCCTTCAGTACTGAGAGGTGAATAAAAGTCAAATATAATCATCCAGAATTAATAATAAAATAAAACTAGCGTCCTTTGACTGAAGGGGTTTTCTCATTTGTACCCAGTGTCCTAAAAAGGGGAGAATCCCAGGGAACGGACCTATGAGCTTCGCGACTATGAGCCGATAGGCTGGGGGCGGTATGAATAGTACACTTCCAATAAAATCCCTCACACAGCAATCCTGGCCACAAATGGGCTCATACTCTATGGTGGAGTTAGATACAACTTTATTAAACTCCTTCATTATCAAGGTTGAATAAAAAACCTAATAATATTGTCAGGAGATAATAAGATTAAACTGAATATGGCGTTATCTACATAAATGGGTCAGTACCGTTAGAGAGATGGACTTTCCTTCCACTCTTTCTCTTTCGTTGCATCAATCCTCATGCAATTCTAATCAGTTTTGGGGGATATATATATTTTTTTTATTCAAAGACTTAGACACAGGCTTTGCTAATTCGTCAACTTATAGAACTCACTCCTGGGCTGAGTAAAATTGCCAGGGGACAGTAAGAATAAGCTAAATCTGACGGCTTTTGGTTGGGGAAGTTGAGTCTCGGTTTCCAGTCTCCACTAGGCTAAATTCGTTTGACATTAGCTGGAGGAACATTAGCTATCCCGTCCAGGAAGAGGTAACAGCATTAACACTCACAAGCTCTGATGACTAATTCTCAGCTGAGTAAAATCGATGGCGTTACCTGGAATAGACTACTTGGCAACTCCCGCAGATAAGCGAGCGTCTTCACTCGCTTCCCTGTCTAGCCCCTTAACCGCGGGGCGTCACTTTCGTGACGCTTGGGAGCAAGGGATCATACCGCCGGGCGTCGCTTTTTTGATTCTGTGTTATTTTGAATTCACCCGGGCTTTCAAGTGGGGGCTTGTATCATCTATCAGTACTGACAATGTCCAACACTAGTCAGCACTCCTAATCTCATCTGTACTCCCATCCATTGTTGACAATTTAGCCATTTCTCCCCGTTCTTGACTCCCTCCCTACCCCCTCCATTACCCTATCCTCTCGCCTGCCCGGCCATGCTACGCTAAGTAAATCTTCCCTGGAATTTTTCACTGATTTCATCCATTGAAATAAGCCCTATGTCGTATTCTTATACCAAATAATATATACAAGAAAGAAATCAGGTAAGTGAGAGTGCCATACACCTGGAATTGGCTAATTATCACCTGACAACACCTCACGTGCACTCGTTCGCTAATTTTCGCTGTTTTTTTCCCCTTGAAATATGCCGTATAATCTATTTTCGTAATAAATATACATGTAAGGAGAGAAGGGAGAAGCCTAAGTGATATTTACATTCACCTGGAACTACCTAATTTATAATGTATTGTCTAGATTTCCTGCCAATCATATCAGTGCTACACAAAGCTGTTTCAAGATTTAACATTGGTAGCTCTGATTATATATCTCCTAAGTAGGCCTCTAATCTATTTTCGTAATAAATATACATGTAAGGAGGGAAGGGAGAACCCTAAATGATATTTACATTCACCTGGAACTACCAAATTTATAATGTATTGTCTAGATTTCCTGCCAATCATATCAGTGCTAGACTTAGCTGTTTCAAGAAGTAATATTGGTAACTCTGAATAACCCCTAAAGCAGGCCTCTAGGCTAGCTGGCCTGGCCCCTGCGTTATCAGTGTAGTCTCATCTTCCGAAGTGAGAGGATGTATGTTTCATCTTGCTGACTTCAAGGCCTTTTTTCACCCCCATGCAAATGGCTCTGTGACCTTTACCCCCTACTAAACCTCGTGTGGAAAGAGGTAAAGGGCTGACAATTGATAAAAGAGTGACTACGATCTTTCTATTGAGTAAAACAGTGCAAGTGGAATTGTAAATAATGTGTAAATAATGTGTAAACAGCAAGTGAAAGTAATGAATGTAAATATACGTGAACAATGGAAAATAGTTTTATAAGTTATTTCAAGTGACAGTGCATAACACTGTAAATAAAATAGAAATGTAAATAACGTAAATAAAATAGAGAACGTAAATAGAAATGTAAATGAGTAGTATTATAAGAATACGAGTATATAACCTAGGAGTAATGAAAGTGAAAGTTTCACTCTAGCATGTCTGAATGCTATGAGTTATGAGAGTGAAGATGAAAGTGACATTCACTCTCAATGCCAGTATACAGGACGAGAAAGTGAATGCTACGTATTTTACTGAAAGAAATTGAATCCCTACAGTGACAATAAACTAATACTACTGAAGGAAACTTATGGATAAAGACTGTAGATATATATAAGTGTTATATAGTAATAGAAATATAAAGTGTGAGGGGTTTTATGAATAATAAATGACAGACTACCATGAGCGAACTAGTGCCAGTGCGACGATCAGACGCGCTCGTAATTTCCATTGCTTTCATAGTGTTTTTTTTTTGAGTATGGATCCCAAACTACTTGAAAATTGTAGAATAGTGTTTATAGTGTTTGTATCTGGCTGTGGTAATCATATTACGGGTTGTCGGGAAGTGTAAAGTGGAGACTTCGTTACCCTACTTCAGAGGTCTCCACAAGTCCTACGGTAACGGACGAAGGCTCAACAATCATTCCAGGAGAAAGCTGAAGGTATGTGCCATAAGCATATATAATTTTATTATTCTAGGACTAATAACTGATTTTTGGCAAATATTTTTTGAGAGTCTGTCGGAGCCCAAATAACCCCGCGGCACACGCAAGTAATTGGTAAATAAGCCCGCGGTGTAGGGGCTAGGGCGTGGCCACCCGTCGGAGATCAGTCTCGGTTTCTCGGCTGTTAAACCTCCAGTGGCTGTGTATGCAAGGTTTTGTTGGCAACTTCTATCAGGTTTTGGAATTTTCACACACACACACACACACACACACACACACACACACACACACACACACACACATTAATACATACATACATAACACATACAAACTCACCGTCAAAATCGCCTGGAAACAGCAAGACAAAACTAAAACAGACCACCTAATCAAGCGGTTAATATCCTGCCATAAACCACGGGGCAGTCAGCTAGAAGTGGAATGAGTGAGTTGAGGTGCGTCACGTCAAGGGCACTCTGATGACGGAACTGGCCAACATCTGCATAAGAATTTCCATCATTAGGGCCAAGTTTGCGTGGCTCGCAGCGATGAGATTTAATTGCGTAAGATAAACGTCCTTGTGTCTAAAGGGAAGACAGGTCATTATGCTTTTCATAACCTAATCGACTTTCTCTTGTTTTATTTTGATTTTTCATTTCTCTCTGTCACTGTCTGTCTGTCTGTCTGTCTCTGAATGTTTTCTGATGTTTCTTCTCTGTTGATATTGCATTAGATAAGGCGTTGTCACCGCCAGAGCGAAGACCTTCAGTCACTTCCACCTAAACATATTCTGTCATTGACTTCGCTTTGATTGTACACATTTTTATATTTATTTTCCCTGTGCACAGCTTTATTTATTGTATGAGATAAAGTGTGGTAATTCTTGGAGAAGAAACGTACATATTTTTCTCCTACTCTTGATATTATTATGGTGAATCTTCCTTTTGAGTTTATCATGGTTCCCTTATCGTTCCTTGCCTATATATATTGTGCAAAATGTACTCTGTTCATAGGGACAAGGTGACATCACATTTCTCCATCACCCTACATTTTTTTTTCTCATTGTTCCTATACTACATCCAGCTTTACTTATTAATTTCACGAGTTTTCTGGACTGTCTTTATTTGTCCGTGTTTTTCTTGCTCCTTGTTTTTCTTTGCATTGTATGAGGAGCTGCCATCTCTCAGTCTTATTGATTTTACACGCCTGTCTCTTGGTGCTGAATTTTTAAGTTTATTGTGTTTACGTGCTTTCCTTATGCGTTATGTCCCTTCCATCTGCATATGAAATTTATTGGTATGCTGAGGGACGAGATGCTGCTACTATTCTCCACTTGCATAGTTCTCTCTTATTGGTCTTGCAGTTTTTCTTAACGGCACGACAGTTTTTCCGACTTTATCATTTTCGTGTCTTCTTTTCATTAAGATGAATTGCATTTATATCCACAGACATCTTTATTACTCTACCTGACCATTTTGCTTATTAATATACGTTTTCCTTACTAACACCTTTTTTTTGTTTATTCTAGGCTTTTGCATTTTCACTATGTTCATTCTTTCATTCAATATTAGATACTGAAAATTCACTGACAGAGGGGAGTGTTATCACTTCCTCCTATTTCCAGTTTTTCCTCTCACTTATTTTACACGATTACTCGTTTTATGTATACAGTTTTTTTCGTGTTCTCTTTACACAAATATATTGATTCTCTTTCAGTTTTACAGAATAAATCGCTGTCATAGCCACAGATCAGACAGAAGGTGCTGTCATTCTTCTCCTACATCCAGCATTTCTGCGGTTGATTTTACAGCATTTTTCTATGTTCATAGTTTTATAGTTTGTACTTGTCGTTTTTTTCGGGCATATAATAAATGCCATATTTTTTCTTCCTAAGCCTGCATATTTTTCCTTTCATCATCTTCAGTCTGACGGCACATAAACCGCATTCATTTTTGCAAACTCAACACGAAATTATTCAGCTTAGGAGAGGCCTCTTGAATGGACAGGGTAAATGATGACCTCGTTTACCTTCACCACTACAAAACGTATCTCTTAATCTAAGCATAAATGTTTGGAGGTAGCAAGAATAGGGAAGAACAGGACGTCATCGTAGCATATGATTGACTTTTTTTTTTTTTAATTTCTCATTGGTAGGTATTTCGTATTTTCCTGCTTTACTGTGACACTTCCTCTCATGACTGGGATAGCTTTAACCCTCCTCAGGTAATGTGGGGTCTGTGGGACCCCACGCTATTTTTCTTAGTGTTTTTCATATATTACTATAAGGTCTTGGGATCTGGTTTTCCCTCTACCTTCCTGACTAGTAGACTAGTTTAGGGAGGTGATGGAGTCAGTTCGGGATCTGGCTCTGTTTTCGCGATAAAGGGCCTTTGGGGTCCAGTGGACCCCTGGACCCCACTTTACCTAACCTGTGATTATTTTCCCATATATATATCTTCCATACAATTTTTTTTTTTATGACGTGCTTCTCTTACTGCTTACAGAAACATTGGCCATTACTGTACAGCATGCAATGATAGAACACTGGTGGAACATATCAGTGTTGGTATGGCAGCCACTAATTTCAGATGGTATAAAATTTGTCAATGTTTTTTCATTTAATTTTCCATAAAATATTTCGTCACTTATATTTCCATACATTTTGCACTAAATTGAAGGAAAAGGCCTACAGAAGCTGTGTAAAATCGATTGTTTCAATAAAGTTGTTGTAAGTATTTTTGACGATTTTTTAAAGATTGGGGTCTGACAGATCCCACATTACCTAAGTAAGGATAAAATTATAGGTTTACCTGAGAAGGGTTAATGCTCTATTCCAACTACATGTACTACCAGATGAAACAATTTAGCTGAGGGTGATGACAGAAACCTGGAAGTATTTTTTTGGTACAGTGCCATTACCTTGCTCGTGGATAGAAAACACTTGTATTATATTTCAAGTAATGCTAGACAATAATATTCGTCTGAAAGTGAATCAGAAGCCCGACAGCGTTAACCGGATGTGATAAAGTGTGGGCAGCTTCACATCCACAAGAAAGTAATAATCCTCCTCCATGCAGATTTTCTCTTTTATATGTTTTACACTTTTCTTGTTTCAGATTTTTTCCGTAATTCCCCTTTCCAGTGTTTGTAGTTTTTGTCATTTTTTTTTTTTTTTTTTTTTTTGGGGGGGGGGGTAACTCTACACCTCTCATTCTCATTTCTACATCTGTTAGTTCATTCCTCTTTCACGGTCTTTGTTCCTCCCTCTTTCTTTATCTGTACACTAGCGCTCACGAAGCAAGATGAAGTGCTATGTTTTGACTGACGCGCGCGAGCACGTGTGTGTGTGTGTGTGTGTGTGTGTGTGTGTGTGTGTGTGTGTGTGAGTGAGAGAGAGAGAGAGAGAGAGAGAGAGAGAGAGAGAGAAATAAATGGTATCCTATTTATCCAAAACTTGTGAGCGGGTTCAGGGACTGTCAATGGTGTGACGCCCCTTCCCGTTTTTAGAACTACAGAACACAGATCAAGGCAACAAGACTAGGTCAAAGTTTGACTAAGCAGGATCAAACTTAGTTTTTAATTGATTTAGGCCAAATTTAATGAAAGAGCTGAAGGTTAGGCGGGAACATAGGATTTCTATTCCATGTACAACGAAATAAAAAGTCGAAGGGCAAAGCTATTGTCCGATCCGAGTGTCTGTCTATGAATGAAATAATCTAATATACAGATCTGAATTTGATAGTACTTGATCGAGGTACTGAGGATGAGTCAACGAGTTAACCTACTGCTTTTGAGAACAAAATGGCAAAGGTCAGGGTAACATGGTAAGGCCAGCAAAAATAGTTTCTGTCTGTCTGTCTGTCTGTCTCTGTCTGTCTGTCTCTCTCTCTCTCTCTCTCTCTCTCTCTCTCTCTCTCTGTCTCTGTCTCTCTCTCTCTCTCTCTCTCTCTCCCTCATCTTGCTCCTTTCCACCTTTCAGTTCCCTGTTCTCAGTTGTTTTTCCTCTCCTTTCAGCTTATATTGTTAGCACTTGTATCCAATTTTTATTCCGGCCATACTCGTTTCTTCCTTCCTTCCCTCTGCGGCCTTTCCTCTTCCTTTCTTCAGTTTCCCTCTCTTGAATTGACTATTTTTTTTCATGTTCGTTTTATTGTTGTTCTTGCGCGCCCGCCCATATGTGTGTGTGTGTGTGTGTGTGTGTGTGTGTGTGTGTGTGTGTGTGTGTGTGTGTGTGTTTTGTGACAGTCTTTCTTTCCTCGTTTTAATTTTTGTTGCCCTCTTTTTCATTTATTGTGACCTAATTTTTGTATTCCATTGTTCATTCTTTTCTTTCTTCATCATTCCTCGTTTCCTTGACATTCCTTCCTCGTCCTTCCTTCCCTACATCTTTCTCCTACCACCCTTCCTTCTTCCTTCCTTTCTCTTTTTCTTCCCCTCTCTCCTCCTTGTCTAGTACTTCCTTTTTCTCCCTCCCTTCTTTCTTCCTCTTCCTTCAGACTTCCTTTTTTCTTACCCCTAATTCTCTCCTCCTTTCCTCACCTCATCCCTCCTTCTTCTTTGCTTCTTCCTCTTTTCCCCAGTTTCTTTCTTGTGTAATGAACAAAATAACTTTTAGTTTTTGATACCAATTTGGACGAAACTTCTGCGTGGAAGTGTTAAGGGTAAAGCCAAGTATGGAAGGCATTGATTTTGATAACAGGCCGGTCAAAGATCAAGGTCACAGGGTAAGGTTAAAAAGTTAGATTTAGGTGTGTTATGGTGGAGTAGCAATTGATGTTTATTTGTATTTATGATTGATTATATTAACTAAACATTATTTTATCACACCACTATTATTTCTCCCTCTTCTGCTTCCTCTCTCCCATTCCCATTTACTTATATTTCTTTGTTCTATGAATTTTTCAGTCCTCCTCGCCTCTATGTGTTCATCTTCTCTCCTATTAGCTATGTTTACTTATAGCCTAGTTTTCCTTCCTCCATTTTTATTTCTCACTCTCTCCCTCTTGCATAACTTTCCAATACCTCTTTTATTATTTTTTACTCACCTTCCTTCAGTTTTCTTCTGTGCGTTTATCTTTTCTTCTGTCAGCCTTTATTTTCTGTTATTATTGCCTCCATCATAATCCTTTGCCCCTTCCATCTCCAGTTTCCATCCCTTTTATCTCTTCTCTCTCTCTCTCTCTCTCTCTCTCTCTCTCTCTCTCTCTCTCTCTCATCACCCTTCCTTCATTCCCTCCCATTTCCTTCCATTCTTTGCGTCTTCTGTCATTTTTATTTTTTCACTGTCTCCTCACTCTTTATTTCCTTTCTCTTTCTTTTCTCGTTTTTGCATTTTTTTTTCTATTTTCTTCTTTCCATCTATATTTCTTTTTTCTCTTCCTCTTTGTTCATCGTCTTCTCAGTCATAGGCTAATTATTATCATCTTTTATCGCCGATCTATATTTCTCCTCATCTCCTTCCTACTCCTTCCTTCTCTCTCCTCCTTCCTTCTCTCTCCTCCTTCCCATCCGCGGCATCCGTCTCTTGTATTGATTTTATTCCCTTCTTCTCAAGGTTGCTTTACAGGTGTTTGTGTGTGTGTGTGTGTTTTTTTTGGAGGGTTTTTTTTTTCCTTTTCCCCATTGCTTTTTCTGCTGTTATTTCATATTTCTTCATTATTGCTAACAGTACTCTTGTTCACTGCTTCTCTGTTCACCTTTACTTTTAGTCTGTTTTTCTTTCCTTCGTTCTTCATTTTTTCATAGATCCTCCTCCCTCCCTCTTTTCCTCTTCTTCCCCTTCCGTTCAACCTTTATTTTTCACCTTTCCTTGCTCCTTCCCTTGTCATTCCTTCCTTCCTTGTCTTTTCTTATTCTCTTCTCACGTTCTTGTCCGTAGATTTTCTCGTGCTTATTTTACTCTCTCTTTTGAGCTTATTGCCCTTAGGTGGCAATCATCAGCCACTCACTCAGTGCAGTGCTGACCACTTCTTCCTTCATCTTTATCATTCTTTATCTGGGTCTGCTTTCCTCTCTTCCTGTTTTTCCCATCCTTCCTGCCACTGTATATTATCATTATTATTATTTTTTTTTCAAATGCTTCTACAGTGAGTGACACGACTAATAGTTTGCTGTAAGCCAGGAAATCACAACGCTGGATACATACAACCAAATAATGGGGTAAAATGAAGTCTGCTGTGGTGCCCCTATTGGGTGGGCGGAAAGATGCAGATGCGACGTCCATCCAGGGACCAAACCACACTCACTGTGGCGTGGCGCTGTCTGCTGCAAGAGAAAATCGGTTCACTGTACGGAATGGCCCTGCAGGGGCGGCTGCTTGCCTGTGGTA
>NC_136955.1:26791950-26799450 GCF_032717465.1 Coenobita brevimanus
AAACTAAGTTTGATCCTGCTTGGTCAAACTTTGACCTAGTCTTGTTCCCTTGATCTGTGTTCTGTTGTTCTAAAAACGGGAAGGGGCGTCGCCCCATTGACAGTCCCTGGAACCCGCTCATAAGTTTTGGATAAATAGGGATAACGCATTTCTCTCTCTCTCTCTCTCTCTCTCTCTCTCTCTCTCTCTCACACACACACACACACACACACACACACACACACACGAGCTCGCGCGCGTCAGTCAAAAAATAGCACTTCATCTTGCTTCGTGAGCACTAGTGTACAGATAAACAAAGAGGGAGGAACAAAGACCATGAAAGAGGAATGAACTAACAGATGTAGAAATGAGAATGAGAGGTGTAGAATTACCCCCCCCAAAAAAAAAAAAAAAAAAAAAAAACAAAAAACAAAAAAAGGAAAGGGGAATTAAGGAAAAAATCTAAAACAAGAAAAGCAAATATATAAAAGAGAAAATCTGCATGGAGGAGGATTATTACTTTCTTGTGGATGTAAAGTTTTCATTCATTCATTCATTGCCAGACGCCATGTATCCCAAACGGGGTAGCCAAGGGCTCAGAGTTAACTGTTTTACAGGGAGGGGCACTAGTCCTCCACCAACCCCACTTGACACGTAGGGAGAACGTTATGCCAACAGCATCTGGTGTTCCCAGGCGGTCACCCATCCAAGTACTAACCAGACCCAACGTTGCTTTGCCCACACTTTATCACATCCGGTTAACGCTGTCGGGCTTCTGATTCACTTTCAGACGAATATTATTGGCTAGCATTACTTGAAATATAATACAAGTGTTTTCTATCAATGAGCAAGGTAATGGCACTGTATCAAAAAAATACTACCAGGATTCCCAATAATACTCAGCTAAATTATTTAGTCAGGTAGTACATTTAGTTTGAATAGAGTACAAAGCTATCTCAGTCATGAGAGGAAGAGTCACAGTAAAGCAGGAAAACACGAGATACCTACCAATGAGAAATTAAAAAAAAAAAAGTCAATCATGTGCTACGATGACGTCCTATTCTTCCCTATTCTTGCTACCTCCAAACATTTATGCTCAGATTAAGAGATAAGTTTTGTAGTGGTGAAGTTAAACGAGGTCATCATTGACCCTGTCCATTCAAGAGGCCTCTCCTAAGCTGAATAATTTCGTGTGTGAGTTTGGTAAAATGATTGGGGTTTATGCGCCGTCATACTGAAGATGATGAAAGGAAAAATATGCGGGCTTAGGAAGAAAAAATATGGCATTTATTATATGCCCGAAAAAAACGACAAGTACAAACAATAAAACTATGAACATAGAAAAATGCTGTAAAATCAATCGCAGAAATGCTGGATGTAGGAGAAGGATGACAGCACCTTCTGTCTGATCTGTGGCTATGACAGCGATTTATTCTGTAAAATTGAAAGAGAATCAATATATTTGTGTAAAGAGAACACGAAAAAAACTATATACATAAAACGAGTAATCGTGTAAAATAAGTGAGAGGAAAAACTGGAAATAGGAGGAAGTGATAACACCTCCTCTGTCAGTGAATTTTCAGTATCTAATTTGAATGAAAGAATGAACATAGTGAAAATGCAAAACCTAGAATTAAAAGAAAAAGTTGTTAGTAAGGAAAACGTAAATCAATAAGCAAAATGGTCAGGTAGAGTAATAAAGACGTCTGTTGGCGATATAAATGCAATTCATCTTAATTGAAAAGAAGACACGAAAATTTGAGTAAAGTCGGAAAAACTGTCGAGCCGTTAAGAAGAAACTGCAAGGCCAATAAGAGAGAAGCTATGCAAGTGGGGAATAGTAGCAGCATCTCGTTCCCTCAGCATACCAATAAATTTCCATATACAAAATGGAAGGGACATAACGCATAAAGAATGCACGTAAAAACAGTAAACTTAAAAAATTCAGCACCGAGAGAAAGGAGTGTAAAATCATTATTAAGACTGAGAGAGCTGGCAGCTTCTCATGCAATGCAAAGAAAAACAAGGAGCAAGAAAAACACGGACAAATAAAAGACAGCCCAGAAAAACTCGCGAAATTAATAAGTCAAGCTTGGATGTAGTATAGGGAAATCAACGATGAAAAAATGCAGGGTGATGGAGAAATGTGATGTCACCTTGTCCCTATGAACAGAGTATATTTTGCACAATGTATATAGGCAAGGAACGATAAGGGAACCATGATAAACTCAAAAGGAAGACTCAGAATTAAAATATCAAGAGTAGGAAAAAAATATATATAGTACGTTTCTTCTCTAAGAATTACCACACTTTATCTTATACAATAAATAAAGCAGTGCACAGGGAAAATATATGTAAAAATGTGTACAGTCAAAGCGAAGTCAATGACAGAATATGTTTAGGTGGAGGCGATTGAAGGTCTTCTCTCTGGCTGTGACATCGCGTTATCTAATGCTATATCAACAGAGAAGAAACATCAGAAAACTATTCAGAGACAGACGAGACAGACAGACGGACAAAGTATAAACGGACAGGCAGACAGGCAGACAGAGACAGAGAGAATTGAAAAATTAAAATAAAACAGAAAATCGATAAGGTTACTGACAAGCATAATGGCCAATCTTTCGCTTTAGACACAAGGACGTTTAACTTATGCGAATTAAATTTCATCGCTGGGAGCCACGCAAACTTGGCCTTAATGATGGAAATTCTTATGCAGATGTTGGCTATGTCCCGTCATCAGAGTATGTCCCTTGACGTGATTTCCGCACCTCATCTCACTCATTCCACTTACTAGCTGCCTTCCCCGTGGTTTATAGCAGGATATTAACCGCTTGATTAGGTGGTCTGTTTTGAGTTTTGTCTTTGCTGGCTTCCAGGCGATTTTTGACGGTGACTTTGTACAGTATGTGTTATTGAGTATGTATGTATTATATGTGTGTGTGTGTGTGTGTGTGTGTGTGTGTGTGTGTGTGTGTGTGTGTGTGTGAAAATTCCAAAACCTGGATAGAAGTTGCCAACAAAACCTTGCATAGTTGGCACAGCCACTGGAGGTTTAACAGCCGAGAATCCGAGACTGGATCTCCGACGGGTGGCCACGCTCCTAGCCCCTACACCGCTTGGGCTTATTTACCAATTACTTGCGTGAAATAGCCGTAGGGTTAGTTTGGGCTCCGACAGACTCTCAAAAATATTTGCCAAAAAATCAAGTTATTAGTCCTAGAATAATAAAAATTATATATGCTTATGGCACATACCTTCAGCTTTCTCCTGGAATGATTGTTGAGCCTTCGTCCGTTACCGTAGGACTTTGTGGAGACCTCTGAAGTGAGGGTAACGAAGTCTCCACTTTACACTTCCCGACAACCCGTAATATGATTACCATTTTGCAGCCATGATACAAACACTATAAACACTATTCTACAATTTTCAAGTAGTTTGGGATCCATACTCAAAAAAAACACTAATGAAAGCAATGGAAATTACGAGCGCGTCCTGATCAAAAATCGCACTGGCACTGAAGTTCGCTCATGGTAGTCTGTCATTTATTATTCATAAAACCCCTCACACTTTATATTTCTATTACCTATATAACACTTATATATATCTACAGTCTTTATCCATAAGTTTCAGCTTCAGTAGTATTAGTTTATTGTCACTGTAGGGATTCAATTTCTTTTCAGTAAAATAATACGTAGCATTCACTTTCTCGTCCTGTATACTGGCATTTTGAGTGAATGCTCACTTTCATCTTCACTCTCATAACTCATAGCATTTAGACATGCTAGAGTGAAACTTTCACTTTCGTACTCCTAGGTTATATACTCGTATTCTTATAATACTACTCATTTACATTTCTATTTACGTTCTCTATTTTATTTACGTTATTTACATTTCTATTTTATTTTTACAGTGTTATGCACTGTCACTTGAAATAACTTATAAAACTATTTTCCATTGTTCACGTATATTTACATTCATTACTTTCACTTGCTGCTTTACACATTATTTACACATTATTTACAATTCCACTTGCACTGTTTTACTCAATAGAAAGATCGTAGTGTCACTCTTTTATCAATTGTCAGCCCTTTACCTCTTTCCACACACGCAGGTTTAGTAGGGGGTAAAGGTCACAGAGCCATTTGCATGGGGGTGAAAAAAGGCCTTGAAGTCAGCAAGATGAAACATACATCCTCTCACTTCGGAAGATGAGACTACACCTGATGGAATCTGCAGGGGGCCAGGCCGAAAGCTAGCCTAGAGGCCTGCTTTAGGGGTTATTCAGAGTTTTACCAATATTACTTCTTGAAACAGCTAAGTCCCTAGCACTGATATGATTGGCAGGAAATCTAGACAATACATTATAAATTTGGTAGTTCCAGGTGAATGTAAATATCATTTAGGGTTCTCCCTTCCCTCCTTACATGTATATTTATTACGAAAATAGATTAGAGGCCTACTTAGGAGATATATAATCAGAGCTACTAATGTTAAATCTTGAAACAGCTTTGTGCTGATATGATTGGCAGAAATCTAGACAATACATTATGTAAAGTCTAGGTAGTTCCAGGTGAATGTAAATATCACTTAGGGCTTCTCCTTCTCTCCTTACATGTATATTTATTACGAAAATAGATTATACGGTATATATTTCAAGGGGAAAAAAACAGCAAGAAGAATTAGCGAACGAGTGCATCGTGAGGTGTTTGTCAGGTGATAATTAGCCAATTCCAGGTGTGTATGGCACTCTCCCACTTTACCTTGATTTTCTTTCTTGTATATATTATTTGGTATAAGAATTACAGACATAGGGCTTATTTCAATGGATGAAATCAGTGAAAAATTCAGGAAGATTTAGGACTTAGCGTAGCATGGGCCGGGCAGGCGAGAGGGATAAGGGTAATGGAGGGGGTAGGGAGGGAGTCAAGAACGTGGGAGAAATGGCTAAATTGTCAACAATGGATGGGAGTACAGATGAGATTAGGAGTGCTGACTAGTGTTGGACATTGTCAGTACTGGGATAGATGATACAAGCCCCCACTTGAAAGCCCGGGTGAATTCAAAATAACACAGAATCCACAAAAGCGGCGCGCCCAGCGGTATGATCCCTTGCTCCCAAGCGTCACGAAAGTGACGCCCCGTGTTAATGGGCTAGACAGGGGAAGCGAGTGAAGACGCTCGCTTATCTGTGGGGGTTACCAAGTAGTCTATTCCAGGTAACGCCAGTCGATTTTACTCAGCTGAGAATTAGTTATCAGAGCTTGTGAGTGTTAATGCTGTCACCTCTTCATGGACGGGATAGCTAATGTTCCTCCAGCTAATGTCAAACGAATTCAGCCTAGTGGACACTGGAAACCGAGACTCTTAACTTCCCCAGCCAAAGCCGTCAGATTTAGCTTATTCTTACTGTCCTCTGGCAATTTTACTCAGCCCAGGAGTGAGTTCTATAAGCTGACGAATTAGCAAAGCCTGTCTAAGTCTTTGAATGAAAAAAAAACATATCCCCCAAAACTGATTAAAATTGCCTGAGGATTGAAGCAACGAAAGAGAAAGAGTGGAAGGAAAGTCCATCTCTCTAACGGTACTGACCCATTTATGTAGATAACGCCATATTCACTTTAATCTTATTATCTCCTGACAATATTATTCAGTTTTTTATTCAGCCTTGATAATGAAGGAGTTTAATAAGGTAGTATCTAACTCCTCCATAGAGTATGAGCCCATTTGTGGCCAGGATTGCTGTGTGGGGGATTTTATTGGAAGTGTGCTAGTCATACTGCCCTCCGCCTATCGGCTCATAGTCGAGAAGTTTATAGGTCCGTTCCCTGGGATTCCCCCTTTTAAGGACACTGGGTACAAATAAGAAAACCCCTTCAGCCAAAGGAAGCTATTTTTATTTTATTATTAATTCTGGATGATTATATTTGACTTATATTCACCTCTCAGTACTGAAGGAAATAAGTAACCCCATCACTCAGAGTGTTTAATAAGCATTGAGTTCTTGCAACCACCAGACGATTTTATTAAGCTTAGGAGAGACCTTTTGCTTTCAAGAGGCTGGATATAACCTTCATGAACCCCTGTACCACAAGATATCTCCCTCGAGCTGAATGAAATAGTCTGGTAACGATATATTTAACTTTCTTTTGGACGAGTTAACTTTGCTACTCAGTTCCCACTAAAGCGGACTGTTTTAGTGTGAGTGGGTTATATGAGTCAGAGTGAGAGAGAGAGAGAGAGAGAGAGAGAGAGAGAGAGAGAGAGAGGGAGAGAGAGAGGGAGAGAGAGAGGGAGAGAGAGAGAGAGACAGAGTTCGTGTTTTCATCATTCATTTCAGACCGACTACTTAGTTTTTGCATTTTTATTCCTTGCTGTTTCCATACGATTTTATTTACCTCTGGGAGAATCTTTAACTGCGAAGGAGTTAATGAAGGCTGTATATGACCTCACCGTTTGAATGTTGTCTCCACAGATGGATAAAGTCATCCAGAGTGAGCAAGAATTAAAAGAGAAATACGTCATTGGAGTCTGTGGACGGATTAACCATAGCATTTTATTTCTGCTCAAATCAGACGATTTTGTTAAGCTGGGAGTGTTTTAGAAGCCTGAGAATTAACATCTTTTACTAAAGGACATTTCTAGTCTTTTTCCTGCTATCACCAGACGATTTTACTCAGCTTATGGGAGACTAACGGAACTGAGGTGTTACAGGAACCCTTCATCAACCCCTAAACAGCGAGATATCTCCATCAAGGTGAATAACACCGTCTGAAGGTGGCCTAATTTAAAAAAAAAAAAAAGCCATCTGACTGCTGACATTAAATATGTTTGGGATGAGGTACATGTGTGCTTTGTTCCCTGGGCAAAATTTATTACTATACATCTATATACGCCATTGTCAGTTTAGTACACCTCGCATCGATAGGCTGTTATCCTCTATCACTGTGAGGGCTTTTATCCTGCGAACTCAGCATTAATTCTGATATTTTAAATGTGATATTGAGTGAAAAGAGGTCAGAAAATGACAGCTTCAAATCCAAAGGTGCCTCTAGCGAATCCCATGAGTTAAGTGCTGTAGATCTGGGTTAGACCCCATGTACTGTAACTAGTTGAGCAATATGTCCTTCCATGTATTCTCACACGCTCATACCCATTGAAGTTTATTGCATGACATATGCAATCTATCTCATTCACTAACCCAGCCACTCTTAACAGGACATTTCTGCTTGCATTTTAGTCCTTATATGCCAAATGCCTTCCGCACCTAAAACATACAATTGCGTAAAACATTGTATGCTAGACAATGGAAAGTTGTGTTAATTGGCCTTATAGATTAGTTACTCATCAGAACCTGAATTTGTGTATTAGAGGCGCCCGTCCATGTATGGCGCGAGTAAAACGAGCTGCAACTCATTGAATAACTTATTTATAGCCTATACTCCTGTATATCATATGAGTGAACAGTTAGGTAAAATTTCATACATGGCATTTTTTTTGCCAGTTTTACTAATTCATGTA
>NC_136955.1:26804450-26814450 GCF_032717465.1 Coenobita brevimanus
GTGGTGGTGGTGGTGGTGGTCGTGGTGGTGGTGGTGGTCGTGGTGGTAGTTGTGGTGGTGTTGGTGGTCGTTGTCTTAGGGGTGGTGGTGGTAGAGGAGTGGTGTTAGTCGTGGAGGTCGTGGTGGTGGTCGTCGTGGTGGTGGTCGTCGTGGTAGGGATGGTCGTCGTGGCGAGGGTGGTCGAGGTGATGGGGTGATGGTTGTGGTGGTAGAGGTGTGGTGGTGGTCGTGGTTGTGGTGATCGTGGTTGTGGTGGTGGTCGTGGTTGTGGTGATCGTGGTTGTGGTGGTGGTCGTGGTGGTGGTGGGGTGCGTTATTATGGTGGAGGTGGTTGTGGAAGTGGTGTTAGTGTTGGGGACGGTGGTATTCGGATAATCGTGGTGGTAAATTGTAGTGGCAAGGGGACAAGTTGTGATGATGGTAGTGATGATAGTGGTGGTTGCTGTAGTAGTAGTGGTAGAAGGCACTTGTGATGGTGGTGGTGGTGGCAGTAGTGAGGAACAGTGGTAGTAATGCTGGAAATGGTACTGGTGTTTCTATGAATGAGGAGTGTGGTCATAAGGGTGATGATGGTAGTAGTGGTGTGGGTGATAGTTGTGGTGGGAATGGCACTGGTAGTGGTAAGAAAGTGTCGGTAGTGGTGAGGTTAATGGAGGTGGTAGTACTGATGGTGGTGGAGACTGGTGGTAGTGGTGGTGGTGATGGAGAGGGGGGAAGTGGTATGCGAGGTGTTAGTTGAGGTGGCCTTGATAGTGGTGTTGTGGTGTTAGTGGTAGTGGTGATGTAGGACGGTGGCAGTCGTGATGATGGTCATGGAAGGTTGGTACTGGTGGTGGTAAAGGTGGCGATATTGGTACAGTAGTTGTGGATAACAGTGGTAGTGATGGTGATAATTGTATAGAAACATAAAAGGAAAGCAAACAGTACCAGAAATATTGGCTGTTTCGAAGCTGTTAGTTATAATGTAGACTGTGACTAGGATATCAGTTCTGAGTCCAATGTAACGGTGTTATAGCAAGATGGCTTCCCTACTAAACATTCCCTAAAACAGAAGTCACAGAGAGAGAGAGAGAGAGAGAGAGAGAGAGAGAGAGAGAGAGAGCGTTGTTTGTATATTGTCCATATACACACCGCACCCACCACCGGAATAGTGCAAGAAAAGAACAACAAATCAAAGCGCGCATGTGTGTGTGTGTGTGTGTGTGTGTGTGTGTGTGTGTGTGTGTGTGTGTGTGTGTGTGAGAGAGAGAGAGAGAGAGAGAGAGAGAGAGAGAGCCAACATAGCTAATCAACAGAAGTATGTACCGTACCACAGAACTCCTGCATTTCACGGGTCACTTCCTTTCAATGTCGCAGCATCAGCCAGGTCATTAACATCATCCTTGTCTCACACAATAACATTCCTACCACAATAAACAGCATCCCACAATAACATATCCCCTTTTGGTAGGGTAAGGTGCAGTCATTTCAGGCTTATCAAGAGAAGAGAGAAACCCGTACTTTACACAGGAAAAGTCATCCAATATATTACCACTGTGCCGGGAATCGAACCCGAGACTCTCAGGTGAGAGCCAGGCAGCAATTCACTACACCACGACCAGGTAAAAGTTATTGTTCTTGTGTAAAGTACAGGTTTCTCTCTTCATTCTGACTTGCCGTAAGTGCCTGGGATAAGTTAAAGGCATCTACCTGCCCGAGTGCCAGGGGGTTATCTCATCCTCTTCAGGCCCACAGTGGGGACGGAGGGACATTAGTTACAAGATTGTGACAATGTGAGATAACTTTTACCTAGTCGTGGTGTAGTGAATTGCTGCCTGGCTCTCACCTGAGAGTCCCGGGTTCGATTCCCGGCATAGTGGTAATATGTTGGAGGATCAGGCTTATCAATTAGTGAATTCCACTGACCTAACATTTACTGTGTGATGGTAGATCATATGTGTTAAAGAATAAACAAACGTTAATAAAGTACCTATGTTTAGAGACGATTGTTTTTATATTAATAAAGTAAATGAGGCTTTATTAAATCTAAGTGATAGAGTCATGCTGTGTATGTGTGTCTGTCTTGGCGTTTGTTCGTTTCTTTCACGAGAAAGGTAACAGATATCGACCTAATTCTTTTTGTATTCGGTCGGGGTAAATCCAGGAAGTGTCAGAAAAATACCAACCAATAATTTTTGTCTATCGCGCGCGACGGAACTGCACGAACTTGTCGAAAATCGCGACACTCGAAAATATGCAAAAATAATTTTTTCGACTTTTGGGTCATAATTGTTCATTGTGGGCTCAACAACGGTATGAAAACAAACATAATTGAATTTGCAAACATTTTCTGATGGAATGGCTATTACTGTAGATGGTTCCGCAAACTTTTGTGGGAAATCACTAGTTTTATATGAGGGGCAAGAAAGTATCCATGTTTAATAAACAGTACTTGGATATTATTACCCCCAAATAATTTAGTCTGTTAAATGATTATCAAGACCAATACCAGTCCAATAATTATAGAATAACTGTATTTTCATAAACTACATGGATTTTCAAAGAATACCAGTGGCAAAATTTTAAGTTTTTTTAATTACATGTGTGGAAAAATTAATTACCTGCGAGTCAGTTAATGAATGCCTGAGAGTTAATTATTGTACAGGTGTTATTCTCTTATGCTTACACCAAACAAGATAATGAGGGCATAGTTGAAGTCTATGAACGTATATCAGTGAACGCAAGGTGAAGGCTGTGCACGAATATCAGTGAATGCAATGGTGAATACAAACGTATGTTAATGAAAGCAAGGTGAAGTCTGTGAAACTCTATGAGTGAGCGCCAGGTGATGTCTGAATGTAGGTCACTGAACGGAAAGTGAAGTCTGTGAATGACGGTCAATGAACGCAATGGTGAGACAGGCAAACGTATGTTAGTGAACGCAAGGTGAAGCTTGTAAACGCATATCAGTGAACGTAAGGGAAGTCTGTAAAAGTGCGGTGAAGATAGTGAAAACAAAATCAAGTTTGTGAGTGAAGGGAATAGAACACAAACTGAATACAGTAAGCGTGAAGCATTAACGTTAAGTGATGTCTGTGAGCCTAGTGCTATTAATGAAGATCAGGTAAAGCCAGCATGATGATGATGTAAAGTTAATGTTTGTACTAAATAACTAAGCTGTGGATGTTAGATAAACACACACACACACACAAGTAAAGTCAGTGTGTTTGGCAAAACAGTTGTGATTGCTAAAGATAAGTAAGGCAAATGTGTATGTTAGGTAAAGCCGGTGTGGGTGTTAAATACACGAGTAAAATAAATACGAGTGTTTGTACATGCTAGGCAACGGCAGTGAAAAAAAAAAAATGGGAATTTAGTTCAAACTCGTTCCTTTCTAAAGCCACTGTGAATGCTATAAAATTAATGGGGGTGTTGGGTAAAATCAATGTAATTCTGAGGTAAAGGTACTGTGGGTGCTGGGTAAATACATAAAACTAAATCAAGTGTTAGGTAAAGCTACTGTGGAAAAAACTGGTGTAGATGTCAGGTAATGCACGCGTAGGTGTCAGACAAAGCCAGTCAGAATATTACGTAAAGCAAGAGTTAAGCTCTGTGTTTGTACTAATTAAAAAAGGATACAGTAAAGCCACAGGCAAAGTAAATGTGAATACCAGTTCAATCCATATGAGTTCGAGACAAGTTACTTTGGGTATCACTTCAAGCCACAAAACAAACAGCTAAGGCCGGCAGCGAAAGACAACATAAAAGGATTAGAGTGAATCAACCTGCTAAATAAACGAGTAATAGCAGTAGCTGCAACCTAAGACTTACCTGAAATGTAAACTCCGTGGACTGTAGGCTGAAACTTCCCTCTTCCTACAGTCCACCAACCTCTTTTCAGTGGGGCGGGAGTTGAGCGTTTGTATTATCGCGCAGTCTTCATCCAGTCACATCAGTGTCACCACATGAAAGCGCCCTTCTCCAGCACCCAGAAAACGAGTGAAGCCAGTATATAAAGACAACGGATTAATTTTGTTATTGGTACGGCTCCAGGTTCATCTAAAACTTGAGCCCAGTAGAGTGCAGGCTTAAGTTATCCTCCTCCTGCAGTCCACCATCCTTCCTTTCGGGGGATATGAGACCAGAATGGATGTCATATAACCAGGCAGTGAGACAGCCTAGTTATATCAGTAAAAATAGGTAGGGCCAAAAGGTAAAGACACGAGTAAAGTTTGTGTGAGGTCGCAAGGAAAACCATATAAAGGTAGCAGTTAAAGCCGGCAGAAAAAGCCATTAGATAAAGCCAAGATGCAAAGATAACTGGTAAGGTAGGAAGTAAAGCCAACGAGATAAACAAGCGTATGAAGCCAACAGATAAAACAAATATAAAATCAACTTTGGGGCAAAATTACACCAAGTAAAGTCAGTGGGTAAAAATACAAGAAAAGCCAACGTAGAGGTATCAAGTAAAACCACGTAGAGGCAAGAGGTAAAAACAGAAGTAAAGTGAACATAGGAGTATCAGTTAAAATTATGTAAATTTAGCTTGTAAATATCCAGGTAAAGTCAATGTAAGGGTATCAGTTAAATTCAAGTAAAGCCAGCAGGTAATGACACAAGTAAAGCTAGCGTAGGGATATCAAATAAGAACTTCTAAATCCAGCCAATAAAATCACAGGTAAAATCAAACTAGGGATGTCAGTTAAGTTCACGTAAATCCAGTAGGTAAAGCCAGCAGGTTCCCGCCGAAGCGAATCTCGACCTCCAGTGAGCCGGAAGGTTTTAATTACGATACCTCCCCCTCCATAGATCAAGTGGCGGGAGCAGGGGTAACACAAAAATACATCGGAAGCACTCGTCACTAACTTATATAAAGAGAAACAGAAAAATTGAGTCACGGATCAACCAACGCTAAAACGAAAAAGAAAATAAATCTGGAGGGCAAATGACATTAAGAAACACACACACACACACACACACACACACACACACACACACACACACACACACACACACACACACACCAGACAATAATGCACACACATCACAGAAAAATACACACACACACACACACACACACACACACACACACACACACACACACACACACACACACACACACACACACACACACACACACACACACACACACACACACACACACACACACACACACACACCAGACAATAATGCACACACATCACAGAAAAATACACACACACACACACACACACACCAGACAATAATGCACACACATCACAGAAAAATACACACACACACACACACACACACACACACACACACACACACACACACACACACACACACACACACACACACAGGAATATACATACAGTTAAGCATACATATTCGCCCCCCCTCTCTTTCTCTTTCGTCATTAAAAGGATCAGGTAACAAAAAAACAAATCTCATCAGGAAAAAAAAATGGAAAGCACTCGTCACCAATTAAAACTGACGAAGATATGACGCTTCTAGGAGGGGTGGTGTTCAGCAGAGTGGACGTTGGTGGAAATACAATGAGATATGTTGAATCTGATGAATAGTGTGTCAGACAACGATCCAAGGCTCCTCGAGTGGCCGTCATCAGGAGGGGGAACCAGTGGATAGGATATTTCTGGTATCCAATAGGGGGGATTCTGAAGCTGGGTGTAATGATACTAGTGTTTATAATAACTGAATGATTGTGCGTTGTATGATATGCATGTTGCTTCGCGTGGCAGAAGGGAAATTTTGAGTATGCTGGACTGTTCAACTGTATATACTAATGAATCACAGACAGACGTCAGTAAAGGAAAGGTCAAGTAGGTGGGTTCTTAAGGTAGTGAAATGGGAGTCCCAGCTCTGCCCATCACCGCGTTGCTCTCTGCCTAGGGAGTACTGCCCTGTTTGAATGGTGCTACGGTGTCCCCCTTGACCTTAATGGACTAAAGTTGGAATGGACTGAAAAGTAAGATGGGAGTTCTTTTTCAGGGCCTGAGTACTGCTAATATGACCTTAAATGCTTGATGTAACAGTACTTAAACTTATTTTAATATACCGCTGCGATAATTTGCCCCTACTTAGTTCGTACCATAATATGTTGACTTTCGTTCTAATGGGAAGGCCACAAAGTTTTGCCGCCTGATGGTCATGAATGCTGAGGGTTATGCTGGAAGGACGCAGGTGCATAATTATCGAATGCTTTTATTTGCATTCCCGATTCTCAAGGTAACATTTTTGTTTTTGCGAATTCATTTTTTTTTTTTTCAGATAAATATGTACATAAATTCTAAGAAGACTTCTCATCCTCCTGCAAATTCATACCCGTATTGTCTCACACAATGTTGAGAAAATTTATCCTTTTTCCATGACCATAATATTCAGGAAATATATTCACCCACGAGTAGTGTCTCATAAACTCTTTGCCGAGAGAATTTGTTTGGTCTTGTAAATTTATATTGTCTGAAGACCCCAGTGCTTCCATATCTTACAACAACACAAGTTTCAGTATATTCTTAGTTATACCTGACCACATCAACATATAATCGAAAAAATTCATAACAAAATTATCAGTCATAATGTTCTCAAGAATTAAAAATTAGAGCCGTTTAACCCGTTAACCTACTCGTAGCTGAGATAACTTTATTGTTATATTCCAGCACATCCAAGGCGATTTTATTCAGCTGGGATGAATCATAGAAGCTTGAAAGTGTAAATTCTACAGTAATACAATTAGCACCCGCCCTCATGTTTTCTTCTCTAGCTAACGCCAGACGTTTTTGTTAAGCTTCGAAGAGACGTTTGGAACTGAGTGGATTAGATACAGTATTCATTAATTTCTTCGATACAAATGGTCTCCCTTACGTTTAATAAAAGTATCTGGAGGCAAATGAAGTGATTAGCCCTTTTAGTGACGATTTTCATATTTTTTCTTGCCATCCCAGACAATTTTTGAGATTACAAAGAATCTCTGCAAGTATGATCATTAACGTGTTCACCCGGAGGACATCATGTTAACACTATTCAAACTGAGCGGGTTAGGAGTGGTCTTTATTCACCACTTCTTTTCTAAGTACTAGTTGTTCCTTAGGCAGTCTGGACGAACAGCCCCGAGTCCCTTAGGAAGGCCACGGCCGAGACCGGGCTTTCGCACAGAGCTCTCAAGAAGTGCATTGTATGTTGTGTTGTTGGTGCCGGGGATAGTGTGCAATGCAGTCTTCCATAATGTGCTTAACAGTAAGCGGTGCTATGTTGAATTCTGGACAGGCATCAGCGACGGAGTCATCCAGCTTCTTCTAATAACTGAAGAGGCTGAATGATGTCCACATCACAGCCTGGCCAGGTGGACCCTGTCCTCACGAGGGAGATAGGATTGAGAATGATGGATATCAGGAGCCCGTGCATGCAGCTGTGTGTTGACTCTGAGTGACTGAATAGAGCGGCGAGAGGTCTGAGCATGGAAATGCTTCTGGAACCTGGTTTGAGGCGGGCGAGGGAGGATAGATGACAGTATTAGTGTATGATATCGTGTGCTGGATGTTGTTTTGTTCCTTGGTGTGTGTGGTTGTGCTGCCATGTAGTGTGGGGGATGGTGTGGGGTTGTGGAGGCTGCGGCAAGAATTTGTATGTCTCTCATGTCTGATGATCCTTGACTTTGAGGACTTTGGTTTCTTAGTGTAGGTGGTCTGTAGGTGTAGTAGCTGTGCAGTCTGTGATTATTTTTAGGGCCTTGTTCTGTATGGTCTGTAGGGTGTTGTAGTGTGTTTCAGTGAGGTTAGATGTCCAAGCAGGGCTTGCATTGTTCATCACAGAACATATATATTGTTTGTATACTGTGGTGGTGGTTTCTTTGTTTTGTCCGAATGTGGTTCGTTTTCTATTTCTTTTCTAAATTGAATATAAGACTTGAAAGAAGCAGCACCCATAAAATTAGATTGTCATCATCGACATAAAGTGGTAAACCATTTAGCAGCACAAACCTTCCCTGTGCTGAATAAAATGAATTGGAGTCAGTGGCATATCAGAGCGGTGGTTGGGGTGGCACTGGCTTTCCTTGGAATATGTATAGCCATCCCAGTGGTCACCCGAGTGGCCATCTCATATTTCTGGTTTATACCAGCGGATCTCCCTGATGAGTTCTCCGTGGCTTATCCCATAATTAAAGCCAGCCACCTCTTCACCACCTCATTTTTGTAATTCACTGTAGGTTCCTTGTTGCAGTTAGAATATTATGTCCAAGTTGACCACAGCAGTGAGGGGGTTGCAGAGATGGCGTTTATTCTGTTCACTATGATAACGTTATTTTTTTTTCTATTCTTACCTCTTTCAAGTAATTTTGCTTTGGATACAAGAGAGTTAAAGCTGGAGAGGTTACATTCATCGTTCGCTATCGCTTTAGGATGAATGGTATTTCCAGAATTGAATATAATCGTCTGGAAGTAACAAGAATACACCAATAAACTACCTTATCAGATTCACAGAGTTATTGCTGTAAGAGGATAGAGTAATCTCTCTCTCTCTCTCTCTCTCTCTCTCTCTCTTTCTCTCTCTCTCACTCTCTCTCAGCTCATAATGTCCAAATCTGACGTTAGCTGTTCAAGTGCTCCCTCCCTCACTACAAAATGCTTCTCCTCAGCTGATTGCATAAAATCAAGACTAAACCTCCTTCTGTCTGATGTCGCATTTCTTTAATTCTTGCTCGATCCGGACCAATCAGTTCAGCTTATATTAGGGAAACGTATTATTTTCTCCTTTAATCTTTATATATCCTGACGATTAGATTCCGATTTGGAGAGAGATGCACTTCTTCTGTTTCATTATTACTGTTTCCAGGCGGTTCTATTCCACTTAAGAGCGCGTCATTGTACTCAAGGAATAAATAAACACTATATCTAACCCGTCAAAATCAAGCACTCTGGCTCGTATTCCCGGTGGTTAAGAAAGCTCCCTACCACTTCTTCCTCAGCGATTAATTACTTGAAATGAGTGGCTAACATCCTTTTGAACGTTGCTTACGCAGAGTATGGCAATATTGGAAGCATTTGTATAACACAAAAGAGGACAAAAAGGTGTAATAAACGAAATAAATCACTTACGGAAGGGTGTAAGGGAACTTTCTCCGTCGACGAGAATATGTATTCTTTCCTAAGGACATTGATATTCTGAAGGTTCCAAGAATAATCTAAGGGACTTCGAATATTTAAGGGACTAAACACACACACACACACACACACACACACACACACACACACACACACACACACACACACACACACACACACACATACACACACACACACACACACACACATGATGAGTAAAAACATAATACTCGCTCTCGCTCTGTGAACGCAGGTGTGATAATAATAATAATAATAATAATAATTATAGTAATAATAATAATAATAATAATAATAATCTGAAATTCCTGAAGCAATATTCAAAGAACTCCACATTCCAGATGAGAAAAAACTTTTGTTATAATTTCACACCTAATAATAATGAACTTCAGGTATGATTTTTTTTTTTTTATTTGTGATCTTTAAGAAGGTCAAGGTCATTCATATTATGCAAATCATGGACTCGTGACCCACTATATTTCTACAGAGTCTGGTCAGTATCGGCCAGCCTTTCAGGCATGAGGCGGCGATCTTCATTTCCCTGAATATCTCAAAAAATATTTTTTGAATCTCAGTATGTAAAAAGAAAATAACAGAGGGAGCCACTGCGGCGCTATTGCTAGGGGAAAAAATGTGCCAACAAAAGCCTGCAACCAAGATACATCACTCCTGAAAATTTCAAGTCTATCTCGAACGGTCTTGGAATGCCACCCTTCTAGATCTCCCTCCCCACCCCCTCAAAAAATTATATCTTCAATACCAATAAGAACTCCACAGAATGTGGAGTTCTCCATAATAATAATAAACTGCCTTTGCTCTGTTATGGTGCTCTCCTATACCTGCTATTAGATCCCTTTCATTGACTGTGTTAGTGGGAACCAAGATGATATCTTCGTTTCGGT
>NC_136955.1:26819450-26861950 GCF_032717465.1 Coenobita brevimanus
GCACAGAAGCACAGTTCTTGAGAACAACAGGAGGGACTCCATCAGGCCATATGCCTTGTTAGTATTGAGGCCTGTGATGGCAAAAAATACATCAGTTGAAGAAATTTTAATGTCAGCCATGAGGAAGTCAGGTCAGAGGGGGAAAGTGATGGAGGAACAGCACCGGAATCGTCTAAAATGGAATTGGAGGAGAAAGTCTGAGCAAAGAGATCTGCTTTATCAGCAGAAGAAATAGCTACAAAACCATCAGAGTAGAAAAGAGGAGGGAAGGATTATGAGGTAAAGTTGTTAGAAAAGTTTTTGGCAAGGTGCCAGAAGGAGCAGGAAGAATTCGAGTTGGAGAGTTGGGAGCATTTAGAACGGATGAAATTATTTTTAACAGAGCAAAGAACAGACTTAGCACGATTCCGGGCAGAAACGTATAAAACATGTGATTCAGGGGTGGGTTGGCTCCTGTACCTTTTATAGGTCCTCTCCTTGTTGTGGACAGCATTAGAAAAAGCGAGATTAAATCAAGTCTTTCTTGCAGTAGTCAAAGGATATGAGAAAGGAATGTATGCTTCCATGCCTGAGAGAATAACCTCCTTAATGTGCAAGGCACACTCAGATGGCTCCCGGCCATGGAAGCAGTAATCATTCCAGGGAAAATCAAAGAAGCACTGCCTGATGGCCTCCCAGTCTGCAGCTACAAAGTGCCACAGATGACGTTTCTTTGGAGGGTCCATAGGCCATACTGGAGCGATAGGACAGGTTAAGGTGATAAGGTTGTGATCAGAGGAACCCAACGAAGAGAAAAGATTAACAGTGTAAGCAGAAGTATTAGTTGTAAGGGGGAGGTCAAGTATGTTGGAGCTCTCTCCACGGCGATCAGGGATACGGATAGGGTGCTGTGCAAACTGCTCTAGGTCATTGAGGATAGAAAAGGTGTAGGCTTGTTCACCAGGTGGATCAGTGAAAGGAGAGGAGAGCCAAAGGTGGTGGTGAACATTTAAATCTCTTAGAATGGAGATTTCAGAGGAAGGAGAAATGGATAGAATGTGTTCCATCGTAAAAGTAAGATAGTCAAAGAATTTTTGATAGTCAGTAGAAGTAGGAGATAAGTAAACAGCACAGATATATTTAGTCAGAGAGTGACAGGAAAGCCGAAGCCAGAGTGTGGAGAATTCAGACAATCGAGTTTAGGAACATGAGAGCAAGATAAGTCATTGCATATATATACACAACAGCCACCTTTGGCTTTGAAATGAGTATAGAGAAAGTAGGGGGATACAGAAAAGGGTTTCCTGTCAGTTGCCTCAGACAGCTGAGTCTCAGTTAGGAAAAGAAGGTGAGGTTTGTACCCCCTCCACAATATGTCTACCCCCGATGTATATATGTCCCCCCCCAATGCATACATGCCCCCACTAATCTTGCTAGGTCAGCACACTTTCCCACGCCTGAAGACGGCGTTATTGCATCAGTTCATATCAGGCAGCCTAGCCGGGCAGACTATTTTACTGTGAGCTTGTAATAAACTCCTTATCTAGCTGTTTGTACACGGAGTTTCTATCACCAAAGTATTGCAAGTTACATTTGGTAGCAGCGGTGTTTCGAACCATCACATTCTGACCGCCTCCTTGGATTTTTAGTGATACAACAAGATACACGACGACTCGCATCTGCCAGCCTCGCCCCTCCTCCGTGCCTCTATACCTTGGCTGTGCTTTTCGAGTGTACCATTTTTCTCACCAGTGCTCACCTCTCAAACAACCGCACCCATACGCCTTGTTCCTGACCACACGTGTCACCGTCACCGACCTACGCACCTGTTGCACCTGTTCCCAGCACCTGTTCCGAACTCATCATAACTTCTGCCCCCACGGTGCCACTTATCACTGTCTGCCCACTGCCTGCCCACCACCATTCTCTGCATTTGCAACTCAACAGCTCTACACCTGCCTTGCACCCACATCTGCCCTCACCACCCACCACCGGCCTCCGCCGTCACCCGCATCTGGTCTGCATTACGGAGCCTCCTAAGACCGCCACTCCCTGCCGGTGATTCATCGCGGCGTCTCTTCTCCTCTCCACCCAGCTGTCCCGCCTTGCCCCGCCTCGCCCCGCCCCGCCCCGCCCAGCCCAGCCCAGCCCAGCCCAGCCCCGCCCTGCCCAGCCCCGCCCCGCCCCGCCCCGCCCCGCCCCGCCCCAGCCCAGCTACGCCCACCCACCCCTGCACGTCATCTATCTCAACACTCCCATCTCTACTGTGTAACCATAGTATATCTTTCCTTGCTATGGAGATTATCCTCGATTTTCTCTACAGATTGGTTATTGTAAATATTCCATCTCATTTTCATTACCCCTTTTTCATCTTCACCTACGTTATTTATACTCCATCTCATCCTTCGCATTTTATTTAAACCATCCATGCCCGCACCTTCATTCATTTTCACACCTAGTGTATTCCATTCTCTCATTGTTATTTATACATTTCCACCTACGTATCCATCTTCATCCTTTCATCTTCCATTGCCGCATTAACTGTCATACTTTCCACGTCAACCGCTTAACACCAGCCCTCTCGACCCGGAAATATCACCTGATCATACCTCGTCTGCCGACTCTAACATAATCACTCATTTACGAAGTGGCAAAGAGTACCACCGCCCTGTACCTGAGACTCCCGTTTCACTTCCTGCAGAATCACTTACTACCCGTCCTACCCTCATAAATCCAGATACCTCCTCCTCTACTCCTGCCTCTACACTCCCTTCTTCTTCCTCTACTCCTTCCCCTGTCGTTCCCTCTCCTACCTCCCTTCATACCCCGTCTTGCTCGCCCTTAACTGCCACTACCTTCTCTCTCTCCCACACCTCTCCTGCCGCCACTTCTACACTTCCAGCCATGGCCAACCCTCCACAGTCTATCTATCTCGACGATGCCAATCGTCCCAAATTTACAGGCCAGGACCCAACTTGGTCTGTCTATGATTTCCTCAGAGAAGTCGAAACAGAAATAAACAATAGACAAATTACCGAGGAATCGCTCAAAGTAGCTTACCTCCTCGGTCACTTGCACCACGGTAAATCAGACATCGGATCCGCGATCCGTGCAGGACATTTCGATAGCATTCGTACCTTTGCTGATTTTCGTACGGAACTCATCAGCATTTGTTGCCAGCATTCAAATACCGCGTCTCTCATGGGATACATTAATCTCCTAAACCAACTAGATGAGGACTTGCGCGTCCCAGCGCAATATGCCAAGCTCCGCGAAGCTGCCGCCGCCATGAAAGCAACTAGTAGCGAGATGCTCCAATTACTGGTAGGCACGAAATGGTTAGAAGACAAGAATGGTGTTCCAATGCTTTCACTCACCAACTTTGCTGACTTAATTGGTTACCTCAGATTCCTTCACTGGCTTACCCCTAAACAGCGAGAGCTAGCCTTGGAAATCGGTTTCAATCCAGGAGATAAAATTATTCAGTTTACTAAAGCCATTCATGAAAGAACAAGTTCGAACTACACGCGTCAGGGCACCACCCAACCCTTGGCCTCCTCAGTCTGTCACACCTCCATTACCCCAGACCAATCTCGCTCCCGTCCCACCACACGCGGCAGACCTGCCACACATCGCTCTCCTACCGCAGGTCGTGATCAATCTAGCGCCCGACGAAACAGACAATCTTCGATTCTTTGCTGGTACTGTGGTCATTCTGGACATCGAGCATCCAGTTGCGACCGTACATACAGACGTCCTCACTCCCAAACCAGACAACGTACGCCTCCCCGCTCACGTCGTCCACACTGCAAATACCACAAATCAAGCACGACTCACACCACTGAGGAATGTCGTTACCTCAACCGCCAACAGTCGGGGGAAGCGCCGCGCCCGTATTGGACCAATATCACGTAGAATCAGAAACCCAACTCCCCATCCGCCGTGTAGGTCCCATAACATCCTCGGGTTTAGTCATTCTCGGAAGCAGTCATGACATACCAACGTCATTCTTCTTGGACACAGGATCTATAGTAAATCTCATCTCCGAAAATTCCTTACAAATTATTCATCGCCATCACAGCCACGTCAGATTCCTAGAACCACCAGACATTCGCCTATGTTGTGTTAACGGCTCAGAGTTTAAGGTTAAGGGAAGAGTCACCCTTGAAGTCAAACTCCACAGAGATTTGCCCCCTATCCTCATTGAATTTCATGTCACTAATGACTTGCAGTATCCCGCAGATGCCCTTATTGGTTTCTCCACCATGGCACAACATTCCATTGCATTATTACCTGCTTGTGGTAGTACAGTATAGACATTTCTGGATTCCCGGTTTACACTATGGAATGTCCCCGTCCTGTTCTTACGATCAAATCAGTCCTTCAATTACCTCTGTCCCTATCACTACCAAAAAGTCCAACCCAGCCCAAACCACCAATATCATCATCTGAGAATACAGAGATCATTCCTTTACTGACTGCGAGCAAGGACATAAATTCCTCAATGTCTCCTGATACATCATCTCAGCCTTCGAACATGGCTCTTACATCTCCCGACAACACTATCGCTGACTCAGACATGTCTCAGTTACCTACCTCACACAGTCTGCATGATCTTCTCCAACACGCAGAGACGAAACGTGCAGTAACGAATACGTGCACAATTTTGTTACTGCATGAGTTCACCAAAGTCTCTGTTTGTGTTGCCGGTGCGAAAGAAGGAGTGGATGTACTAACCCTACCTGAGATGTGTTGTGTGAATGGCTTGACTTATGAGTCAGCGTGGTGTACAGTCTTAGAGGACAGTTTATGCTACCTGTCACAAATGCTCCACTAAAACTTAAAAGTGGTGTAACGATTGGAGACTTCCTAGTATACCCAGCGGCCGTAAAGGTGTGCCAGGATTCCTCAATTCCTACTATTCAGACTGATGATACGCCAATAGGTGTATGTACTATTAACTCTACGGGATCTGCACCGACGCATTCACCCGATATGCTCTCACATCTCACTTGCACAGATTTCCCAGAAAATACGCCTCAACTCCTCGACCTTCTGACCTCGTACAGAAACGTGGTTGCCTTACCCGGTGAACCGATGGGTAGAACAGACCTTGTCAAACATACGATTGAACTACTCCCAGGAACTCAGCCGATTTACATACCAGCGTATCGATTGCCTCACAGCCAGAGAAAGCAAACAGATCAAATGGTACAGAACATGTTAGACCAGGACATTATTGAACCCTCCGTCAGTCCATGGAATAGCCCACTTTTCTTAGTACCAAAGAAGGACGGCAACTTTAGACCAGTAGTCGACTATCGTAAGGTCAATTCTGTCACCGTTCCAGACCGTTTCCCGTTACCTGTCCTCACTGATTTGCTAGAATCCCTTGGTGAAAATAACGTAGTCTTTTCATCTTTAGACCTCCTCAGCGGGTATTGGCAGGTCGAAATGGAAGAGTCCTCTCGCCCAGTTACAGCCTTTAGCACCCCTTCTGGACATTTTCGGTTTAAGAGACTCCCTTTTGGTCTGAGAAATGCTCCTTCCGTGTTCATGCGACTTATCCATTCAGTCTTCAGCGGTATGATGGGACACTCTCTTTTTGCTTACCTAGATGATATCATTGTTGTGAGTAAATCCATCCCTGATCATTTTACCAAACTCCAGCAAGTCTTTGAACGCCTCCAGCTCGCAGGCCTGAAAATCAATCTCAGTAAATGTGACTTCCTGCGAAAGAAAATCAAATTCCTAGGCCATGTCGTAGATGCACAAGGCATTCATACTAATGAGGATAAAACTAAGGCGTTCATTACCTTCCCAGAACCTAGCACTACCGACGCTGTACGAAGTTTCCTGGGCCTCAGTGGCTATTATCGTCGCTTCATCCGGAATTATGCAAAGATTGCCGCTCCTCTGACCCACTTACTCAAGCAGAATGTGCCCTTTGTTTGGACTAACGACCAGTCACAGGCTTTCCAAAAGCTAAAGACAGCTCTTGTAAATGCCCCTGTTCTAGCGTTCCCTGATTATACCACACCCTTCCTTCTCTGCACAGACGCCTCAGGCACTGGACTTGGTGCCGTTTTGATGCAACTCGATGAAGCATGAAGGAAGCGCGTAATAGCGTATGCTAGTCGCACCCTTACAACCGCTGAATGTAACTACAGTGTCACAGATCTCGAAGCGCTAGCGGTAATCTGGTCCTTGAAACATTTCAGAGATATAGTCTATGGTTATCCAGTGCATATCCAAACAGACCACCTTCCACTATGTGATTTGTTCAAGAATCGCAACCTAACAGGTAGGTTAGCTAGATGGTCTGTCATCATCCAGGACTTTAATCCCACTTTTCAATATGTACCAGGCAAGTTGAATGTAGTCGCAGACGCACTCTCACGTCACGTAGCAGCAGCTATAACATCACTGCAGCCTGAAGTAACTGCAAACACGACACTAACGTCAGAAGTTGTTCGAAACTTTCAACGCCAAGACCCCATGTGGTCCAAAATCATTTATTTCCTAGAATCTGGCGATGCCTCGACCTTACCTACTCTGCCAGTATCACTAGATGAGTTCATGCTAGATGATGATCTCTTGTACAGGAAAACACTGCTAATAGGCAAAGATATGTCCAATCGCGAAGTAAGCCAAATTGTTGTTCCCACTGCCCTGAAACCAAAGGTTCTTCATATTGTTCATAATACTCCTCAAGCTTCCCATCCAGGTAAAGACCGATGCTTGCGCCAAGCACGTCTCAAATTCTATTGGCCAACCATGCGCCGCGATATCAATGCCCACTGTGACTCTTGCCTCTCCTGCCACCGCCACCAAGGATCAACCGGCTTACCAGCACCTCTCTTACAATACCCAATCCCATCACGACCATGGGAAACTGTCTCAATCGATCTCTTAAAACTACCTCTCACAGAATCTGGCGCTGAGTACTTGTTCGTAGCGGTCGACCACTTCTCCCGCTACTGTGTCCTCGTTCCCCTCTCCGACAAGACCGCGAAGAGCGTTGCACGTGCCCTTGTAGATCACGTAATTTGCCCGTTCAGTACCCCTCATACCATTCTTACTGACAACGGTACAGAGTTCAACAATAGCCTTCTCGATGAGATCTGTCGCCACTTTCGTATCAGTAAGTGCAATGTCGTGCCTAACCATCCGGCTTCCAATGGCCTTGTAGAACGCCACAACCGAAAAATCTTAGAGTGCCTCAGACATCTAGGCTCCCATAGTTCATCCTGGGATGACTGGATTCCCCAAGTGGCATCCTCCATCAATAGTTCCATCAATGCATCCATTGCTGAATCTCCCTTCTTCGTCCTCTTTGGCTTTGACAAGGACCTCCCATACTCTCTCTTATCCTCAAAGCCAGAACCCATCTACAACATAGATGATTATGTTAAAATAAAATTGGCCAGCTTCCAGACAATCCACCAGTATGTCCAATCCACTTTGGCTTCCTCTCAGGAGGACATGCTGCAGCGCCAACATAAGTCCGCCTCTCCTATCACTATCAATGTAGGCGATCTTGTCTTTGCTCATTCCCATACGCGTTCCTCCAAGTTGGATGACAAATTTACAGGGCCCCACCGAGTCCTCACTCAACAAGGCAACAAATTTCACCTCCAGGACCTGTCCACTAGGGACACCAGATGGGTCCACGTCGATGACTTAAAGCGCGCACCCCATGGCCTCGTGTTGGAAGAGTCAATTACACAACCTCCTGCCCCCTCTTCCCCTCCTCCCATCCCTCAGTCTACCTTGTCTCCACCTATCCCTCAGTCTCCTTCATCTCCATCTCCACCTGCACATTCATCAACCAATCAATATCGGTCCAAACTGCGCTCTGCCCATCAACCTCTTCACGACCTCCCCCATTAACTCTACCCTGATTTTCTAGGTACGATGTTAGTGATCTCCCTGCTGGCAGTGCTGACCCTCCTGGGGTCTGGGTCAGGTCAGGATGATGGTGGAGTACGTCCCGGGGCCTTGGTCGGCTCGGGAGGCGAGGTAATGCTTATCGAAGACGTAGCCTCTTTGCGCTACAATCTTGCGCCCCTGGCTGACGTAGCCGTTGCCCTACCTGCCTATGTGCACCAGCTCCACGGAATCAGGAACCATCTCATTGCCCTCATGGGGACACACAACCCGAATGAGTATCTCTATAACCTTTTCCTCCCACTCTCCTGGCAATTGCAATACATAAGTAACAGATTCACTGAGCTCAATGACACATTTTCCATTCAGACACCCGTTGGTCGTTCTCGTGTGAAACGAGGTCTCTTCGACTTCGGCGGTGAGATTCTGAGTGGCTTGTTTGGCGTTGCTACAGCCCGTGACATTTCTGGCTTCAAATCTGATCTCACTCATTTAGCTTCAGCCCTAGAATCACAACGCCGAGTCATTAAAATCCAACACACTATGTTACAGAAGCTCACAACCCAACTCAATGAAGTCACGTCCACTCTAAACAATTTCACCGATATCTTACAACGCCACCTTTCAGATCTCAACGTTATCTCTCAGTTCTTCTACCTCAAACTCAACATGGATAATCTCCAACTAGCCATTGACTCTCTTTTGTCTCAAGTCTCTGCCTTGGTTCGTATCCTGGTTGATGCAATCAATGGACGTGTCACTGCCGACTTAGTACCTGTCTCAGCTCTCCGTTCTGTCCTGGAATGGGCTCACTCCACCTTCGGTCTCTCCCCAGTCCTCCCTTACTCCTCCCTTGAATATTATTATCCTGTTCTCGAAGCCACTCTTCTCACTACATACGTCGTCGTCCATATTCCTCTCCGTTCTACCATAACCTTTAACCTTTTCCACATCATTCCCTTCCCTTTCCGCCTCAACAACTCCTAGTTACAGGTATCTGTTCCTTCAGAATATTTCCTCCTCTCCCATGATCATCTTTCCGTTGCCTTCCTTTCTTCCACAGACCTCCAGCAATGTTCCTCCCTTACTCCGACCTCTCGTCTCTGCTGCCCACCTTTTCGCTATCTTCCCTAGCAGTGCTACACCCTGTGAGTCTGCTTTAGTTCGCAACCATTCCATCTACTCGGCCTGTTCTTTTGCCCCAGCTCCTGACCTCCAGGTCCACCATGCTCACCTCAACCATGTCCAGTACTTCTTCTTTGCTGTTCCCATCTCTGTCACAATCATGTGTCCTGGTTCTTCCGTTCGCTCCGTCCCCGCTAGTGGTCTCTACAAAGCACCTGACTATTGTACCGTCAAATCAGAGTCCGTCATCACTTACGCCACTCGCTATCACCAAGCTGTTCGTAAACACTCCTATGACATCTTTCAACCAATCGACATGCCTTCAACCCTACCATCTGCCAACATTACCATCACCTCCCCTCACTTGCGCATGCTCACCTTCCTCAATGACAGTGATTTCATTATGGATCAATTTTCTCTGGCCTTCAGCCGTCCATGGGTTCATCTAACAGTTGTGTTTCCCCCTGTGGTTATCGCTTTCATAGGTTTTCTAATCATCTGTGCAGTGCATTGTTGTGTCAGAAAAATGGAACGTCGACTCCAGGAAATCAGAGTCGCTACCGGCATAGTACGCCCTACACACGACGAAGAAACTCCCCGTACTTAGTGCCCTCACATTCCGTGACTACCATTGCCGTCTAACATTTAACCAAACTGTGAACAGCACTCTGCCTACTAGAAAATGATGGTATTTCTTTCATGCATTACTGAGTGACAGTGTATCCTACAGAAAATTCAAAAAAAAAAAAAAAAAAAAGGAAGGAAGAACAACAATAGAACTCTCATATCTACTCCTTGTTTATCATGTATCAAACTATTATTGTGTACTTCCCATTATGTTTATATATCCCTTCGACCCTTACTGGATTTGTACCTATTATTCCTTGTATATCTTATATGTATATATCCTTCTAATTCCATCCCCTCAACATGGCCATGTCTCCCCTACTGCCCCTGTATCATACTTATCCCTTGTACAAACCTCCCGGTCCTGCCTTACTACTATAATCAAACACCATTTAACTCCCGGTGTCAGGAGACACCGTCTCAGCTACCCGGGGGAGTAGTGTACCCCCTCCACAATATGTCTACCCCCGATGTATATATGTCCCCCCCCCAATGCATACATGCCCCCACTAATCTTGCTAGGTCAGCACACTTTCCCACGCCTGAAGACGGTGTTATTGCATCAGTTCATATCAGGCAGCCTAGCCGGGCAGACTATTTTACTGTGAGCTTGTAATAAACTCCTTATCTAGCTGTTTGTACACGGAGTTTCTATCACCAAAGTATTGCAAGTTACAGGTTTAGAGGAGGAGAGGTGGTGCTCAACAGAGCGAAAATTGGAGGAAAGGCCACAAATGTTGCAGAAATGTAGAAGAAGTGAGTCAGACAGTGATTCCAGGCAGCTCGAGTCGTAACCGGGAGAGGGGGGGAAGGTGGGGGCATTTATGGGTCCCCCAACCCCTGGGGACTCCGAGGCTGCGTGTAGAGACGACATGATTGTTGAATTTTGGAAAAGGAAGTGTAGTGTGTACTGTGCATGTAGTTTGGTGTTGATAGTTAGAGAAATATGTATTGGAGAGCATGCTGGCCTACTCTCCGTGTTACTGAGAAACTGAAAAAGTTCAACAAAGGGGGATGGTCGGGAACTAGTCCCGAGGGCTGATGAAACGGGAGCTCCAGCTCTCCCTGTCATACGCTTTCCATCCACCATGGGAGTACTGCCCTGCTCGACCGGTGCTACAGTCTACTCCTGTATATATATATTGTTACGGAACAGAGAAAGATAACGTACACTTTAAGTGAGAATGCTAAAAATCACTACTGTCCCGTAAAGTTCCAGGTTCAAAACAAAAGAGTTAGGTAAAATTACAAGTCAAAGTTTAATGCTCAAACTAACAATAAAACATTCAGGACTCATAAGGATAATGTAATGGCAAAAACAGGTTAAATATATGGTTAACTGCAATAGCCTCTATTAACACGAAATTAGCAAGAGTAAATTTATCTAAGTCAGCCCTGATAAAATGAGATACCAGATAATACTCAGTGAATGCCAGATAAATAATTACAGATACAAACTATTATCAAAAATAACTGACACAACCCAACATTAATCAAAACCTCACTAGGCCTAAGAATTAACCTTATGCTACACAGTACAAGAAAAAATACAACAACAGTTATACTCAAATTACACACAGCTGCTAGATGGCTGGAGACTTCCTGAACACTCAGAACAATAACTGTACAGGGGAGGACAGAGATGTGAACAAAATGAGGAGCAGATCTAAGTGGCCATGATGCAGAGACTGAGCTCATTATATAGGGGCCGGCAGAGCCTGATACAACTTGTAAGAGGACGCGCAAATGAAAGCCATGGGGACATAGAGTTCACAATCCCGCTCTGGACAACAGAGAGAACGACTTACTCTACTATAACGGTAGAAGGGGGGGACTGAGGCAGAACACGCTCGTGATCAAACATGCAGCATACTGTGCGTTAAAATTACACAAAGGATGATGAAATCATAGGCTATGTAACACCTCCCCACAAAGAAAAAGAAATTTACAAAGGAAATTTCTTATTACTCTAAAACAATCTGTCTAAAGTCTAGATAAGCAATCTGCAATAACATTTTCTTTCCCCTTGACATGTTGTATGTCTAATGAATACTCCTGAAGAAGTAGACTCCATCTTGTCAATCTCTGATTTTTATCTTTAAACTTACTAAGGAATTTCAGTGGGTTATGATCGGTATAAATGACTATGGGGTCAAAACCAGAACACAAATAAAATGAAAAAATGCTGTAAACCCAAAATCAAGGCCAAAAGCTCTTTCTCAATAGTTGAGTAGTTCTTTTGAGGTGGAGTGAACTTCTTACTGTAATAAGATACAGGATGTTCAATACCCTGATCATCCTCTTGCAGCAAAACAGCCCCAGCTCCTGTATCACTTGCATCAACAGCCATCTTAAAAGGCTTAGCAAAATTTGGAGTAGCGAGCACTGGCTGACTTAATAGAATAGGTTTAAGTTTGTTGAAAGAGGATTCACAGTTATCGGTCCAGACAAATTCAACTCCCTTTTTCAGTAGGTCTGTAAGTGGTGATACAAGAATAGAAAAGTTAAGAACAAATCTCCTGTAATAACCTACCATTCCCAAAAATCTTTGTAGCTCTTTCCTACTTTTAGGTCTGGGAAGATCACTAATAACCTGAACCTTAGCTCCTGGTGGTGCAACATGTCCATCACCAATTACATACCCAAGGTACTGAACTTTAGCTTGACCAAACTCACACTTTGATAAATTAGCTACAAGATTAGCATGAACTAAACGGTCAAGAAATTTACTGACATGGCATAGGTGATCTTTCCAGTTGTCACTGAAGATTAATACATCATCAATATAAACAACACACCCTGCCAAACCCTCTGTTACAACATTCATGAGCTTCTGAAATGTGGCTGGTGCATTCTTCATACCATACGGCATTACTGAACATGCAAAAGCCTTTCCTAATGTTACAAAACATGAGATCTCCCTAGCACGTTCAGTCATAGGTACTTGCCAGTATCCCTTTAACAAATCAAACTTACTTATGTACCTAGCCTTTCCGATCTTGTCTATGCAATCTTCCACACGAGGGAGAGGGTAAGTGTCTGTTTTGGTTATCTGATTAACACGTCTGTAGTCGATGCAAAGCCTCTGTGACCCACCTGGCTTAGGGACTAGAGTGACAGGAGAACTCCACTCGCTCTGACAGGGCTCAATCATCTTGTGGTCCAACAGGTAGCCAAGCTCCTTCTGGATGAGAGGAACTTTCACTGGGTTCACATGGTAAGGAGGCAATTTAATTGGCTTTGCGTCTCCAACATCGACATCATGCATCAACACAGTGGTTCTTCCTGGAGTAGCACGGAACACTTGCGGGTACTCCTGCAGTAATGCCGAAAACTCCTGCCTTTCCTTGGGAGGTAGATGAGAAAGCTTAGTCTGGAGATCATTCATGATATCAGGATTCTTCCCCAAACTATCACTCAGGCTCATACTGCATGGGAGAACTTCACTTGTAGACTCGGGTGGAACAGCTACAGTGCAGACTGGATTATTTTCGTCCCGCCTGTGATATAACTTTAGCATGTTGATGTGACATAGTTGCTTGCTCTTTCTACGATCTGGCGTGGCGATGACATAGTTGACATCACTGAGTTTCTTCTCCACGAAATAAGGGCCACTAAACTTGGCTTGAAGAGGTTGCCCATGAACTGGTAGCAGAATCAAAACCTGATCTCCTGGCTGAAAGTGGCGTAACCTGGACTTCTTGTCATACCAAGTCTTCATCTTCTCCTGAGCAGCTCCTAAATTCTCTCTCGCCAGCTGTAAAGCAGTGGACAGCCGTTCTTTGAGCTTCATCACATACTCCAGCAGGTTGACGTCATCTTCCTCCGACAGCCAGCATTCCTTGAGTAACTTAAGGGGTCCTCTTACTTCATGGCCAAACAGTAGTTCAAAAGGTGAGAAGCCCAGTGATTCATTTGGAGATTCTCTTGCAGCAAACACAACGAATGGAAGACCTTTATCCCAGTCTTTCTGATGTTCCAAACAGTATTTCTTGAGCATCGATTTGAGTGTTTGATGATATCTCTCCAACGCTCCTTGGGTCTGGGGATGGTAAGCTGAAGACGTGATCTGGGTGATGCCCAACTCTTTCAGAGACTGCTTGAAAACGTTTGACATGAAATTACTTCCCCGGTCTGACTGTACCTCCTTGGGCAGACCAAACTTTGTGAAGAACCCTAGCATTTCCTTAACCATGTTCTTTGCTGAGATATTTCTAAGTGGAATGGCTTCAGGATAACGAGTAGCCATATCAATCATGGTCAACACATAAGAAAATCCTGAAGAAGTCTTAGGAAGAGGGCCCACAATATCCACCAACACACGGGTGAAAGGCGCCTCAAAAGGAGGAATGGGAACTAGAGGTGCAACCTTTTCGGTCTGATTACACTTCCCCACAACTTGACAGGTGTGACAAGACTTACAATACCAGGAAACATCCCTGAAGATACCTGGCCAGTAGAAGTGTTTCAAAATGCGTGCCACAGTCTTCCTCACTCCAAGGTGTCCTGCGAAACTGGAATCATGAGCCACTCGAATGATATCCTGCCTACAAACACGAGGGATGACAACTTGATGTACAACCTCCCATTCACAGTCGGCTGATGCTGTTGGGGGTCTCCACTTCCTCATAAGTTCTCCTGACTTTACATAATAACAAGTAGAAGCACCGGCTGACTCTTCTTCACTGTAAGCAGAGTTAGCTAGACCTTTCAACTCAGGGTCAGCAACCTGCAACTCAACCAACTCTTGACGAGACAAATTATCAACACTACGGGGTACTGCCTCATCTGGTGAGTGGTCCAAATTAGCAAGAAAAGTGTCAGCTAGGATAACATCATCATCATCATTATCCTCTAAATCACCAGTAACTTTAGACTTAGCCCTAGTGACAGCACATGCAGGGAACACATCAGGGACATCACAATCCTGGGACGCAGCCACTGGCTCACTAGACAACTGAGGAGCTGGACACACTTGACTTCCACCAATATCATTTCCAAGTAAGAAAGTTACACCTGACATTGGGAGTGTCTCAACCAACCCAACCATAACAGAACCATTAACAAAACCAGACTCTAAATTCACTCTGCACAGAGGGACAGAGAAGTAATTATTCCCTACACCTTGTAAGATTACAGTTTCATCAGAGGAATTAACATTAGAGCCTAGAACACTGGTCAGCATAAGGGATTGGCAAGCACCTGTATCACGATATATTTTAACTGATTTCCTGTCATTACTGTCCAGAGGACTGACAAAACCATCAGACAGGAAATTAGCACATGAACTCTTGAGAGTGTCACCCACGTTACTGCTCAAAAGAGGAGCTCCATCATGAGAATTTAAGTTACCCCTCAAAGCAGGTTCAGTTAACTCAGTTAAAGAATTCTGGGAACTCTCAAGAGTGGACACTAGACCAATTGACTGAATATTTAAAGACTCCTTTTTGTTCACATCACGCTGTCTCCTGAAACATCTCTCCGTAGTATGACCAAGCTTACTACAATAAGTACATTTACTTTTCTGAAATCTAGAGGTGAAGCTGGTATTTACTTCCTGAGAAACATCATCCTTATTCTCTTTCCTGTTACCTGTACTCTGAGTAGAGGCAACGTACTTACTCTCAGCTTTCCCTTTTTCTCTAGAATATCTCTTGTGAGTGAGAACATACTCATCAGCTAAAACTGCAGCATCAGACAAATTATCTATTCTTTTCTCATCAAGATATAGGCTTACATCTTTACTAATACACCTTTTGAAATCCTCCAGCAAAATCATCTGCTTAAATTTACCAAAATCAGAATCCACATTCTTAGAATTTAACCACTGCTCTAACAGATCTTCTTTGATTTTTGCATACTCAACATGGGATTGCTTATCTTGCTTGTAAGTTGTCCTAAATTTTACTCTATAGGCTTCAGGAACAAGCTCATAGGCCTTAAGAATCAAGCTCTTAACTACATCATAATTATCAGATTGATCCTGAGGCAAAGATGCATAAGTTACTTGAGCTTTACCGGTGAGAACAGTTTGAAGGAGTACTGGCCAATACTCCTTAGGCCAATTAAAACCTGTAGCTACCCTCTCAAACAACTGAAAATACTTTGTTAAATCAGATTCATTAAAAGGAGGGACAAGTTTAACATTTTTAGCCACATCAAAATCATCAGCGCAAGATGATCCAGTTCCACCTTGTTTCATGCGATACTCATGGTCTGCCTGAATCCTAGCAAGTTCAACTTGTGCCTGTATCTGTGCCTCCTGAATCCGAGCCTGAGATTCCGCCTCCTTAGCCTGAGACTCAGCCTGCTTAGCATTTGCCTGAAATTCAGCTTCTTTAGCACGAGCCTCCTGCAGAGCTAGCTGTAACTTAGCTAATTCAATCTGCGTTTGCTCATTTGGAGGAGTTACATTAAACAAGCTTTTATTAATCATGCCAACAATTTGATCTTTAGAATGATGAGAGTGAACTGCAATTCCCAATTGTTGAGCAACGAGCTTAAGTTCATTCTTTGTTCTGTTTTCTATATCACACACTGTTTGCACATTTGACAAAAAATCCCTGGCTTCATCAAGTGTAGAAATAGTAGCCATCATGAATATATCACAGTCACAAAATATCAAACAATATCCTTATGATAATATCCTGAATATCCTGATATGAGGTCGCCAGATTTATGTTACGGAACAGAGAAAGATAACGTACACTTTAAGTGAGAATGCTAAAAATCACTACTGTCCCGTAAAGTTCCAGGTTCAAAACAAAAGAGTTAGGTAAAATTACAAGTCAAAGTTTAATGCTCAAACTAACAATAAAACATGCAGGACTCATAAGGATAATGTAATAGCAAAAACAGGTTAAATATATGGTTAACTGCAATAGCCTCTATTAACACGAAATTAGCAAGAGTAAATTTATCTAAGTCAGCCCTGATAAAATGAGATACCAGATAATACTCAGTGAATGCCAGATAAATAATTACAGATACAAACTATTATCAAAAATAACTGACACAACCCAACGTTAATCAAAACCTCACTAGGCCTAAGAATTAACCTTATGCTACACAGTACAAGAAAAAATACAACAACAGTTATACTCAAATTACACACAGCTGCTAGATGGCTGGAGACTTCCTGAACACTCAGAACAATAACTGTACAGGGGAGGACAGAGATGTGAACAAAATGAGGAGCAGATCTAAGTGGCCATGATGCAGAGACTGAGCTCATTATATAGGGGCCGGCAGAGCCTGATACAACTTGTAAGAGGACGCGCAAATGAAAGCCATGGGGACATAGAGTTCACAATCCCGCTCTGGACAAGAGAGAGAACGACTTACTCTACTATAACGGTAGAAGGGGGGGACTGAGGCAGAACACGCTCGTGATCAAACATGCAGCATACTGTGCGTTAAAATTACACAAAGGATGATGAAATCATAGGCTATGTAACAATATATATATATATATATATATATATATATATATATATATATATAGAGAGAGAGAGAGAGAGAGAGAGAGAGAGAGAGACTGTTTTTCTTTTGTTCCTGACACGCTTTATTTGATTTTGGTCCATAGTTCTTGCGGAAGTGCTTCGTTTCCTATGTCGATTTCATTAAGTATGACCCCACACACTAAAACACAATCATACACACAAAACACACACAATGAAACACACACACACACACACACACACACACACACACACACACGCTAGGATAATCCTGGGTCTGTTATCTCTCCCCCCCCCCCCGATGATGCTGACCATACATACCGCCACTGAACCTAACCCTGAAAAGCCAGTCACCTGAGGGAGAAGGCGCTGGTTCGGGTGCGTCCAGCAAACGAGAAGTAAACACCTCCAGAGTGACATAACGCCTGTGTATATCTTTCGTGTATACTACCCATTGTTTTGATATTCCTTCTTGATCTCGACTCCGTTCCTGCCCACCCCCCTCCCCTCTCACTCTCTCGTTCCTTCCCACCCCCCTCCCCTCTCACTCTCTCTCTCTCTCTCTCTCTCTGCATAACAAGACCATTGACACTCCTACACCCTCCTCGTCTGCAAATTCTCTGCCCATTCTTATGTGACAAACAGTTGCCAAAAGAGTATCAGAACAAATGTAGAAAGCATTATATACTCTCCTCTTCACAAAATACGAAGCCACTAAATGCATCGCATTTAAATTGGCTTATGAAAACAAAAAGAGACCTAATGCACACTCCTGAGTCCTATTAACCTCCTTACTGGCAAAATAAACACATTCTAGGGCAGTGGTTCTCAACTCGTTTCAGGCCGCGGACCACCAGCCCAATTAAAAATAATATCGTGGACCATTTCATATTTGAGTAATGATAAATAAAGCATTGACAACAAACATTTTGGTTTGAACAATATATATTTCCTAAATAGGAATAATACAATAAAATGAATGGCCAATTACTTATTTTGATAAAAAATTTTCGTACTTCATTTTCAATAAATTTAAAAATATATGAACCAATTTCCAGTTTAATACCAAATATAGTGAACGTCCTGTGGACCACTCAAAAAGTCACCATGGACCACCAGTTGAGAAACACTGTTCTAGGGTATAAAAACACTCGCTTACCTTATGCGTGTAGATCACCAATCTAGTGAGCCTCTGGAGCCAGAAAAGCTTCCTAAGGCAAAATATTACATGTCTCTCTCCCCCTCCCCCTACCCCCCGACACATACGCAAGTCTCAGTCACTGGCTTGTTCCAACACTACCTTACATTCACAGTTGATTTTCGCCCCGCAGAGTGCCGAAAGCAAAGATGATAAACGGAAGACAGGAAAAATAGCGAATTAACCCGTGAGCAAGCAACATTCTAGTTCGTTGCGGTATCAACAGATGGCCTTGAGAGTCATCATGTTTTCTTCTGTTTACGTTTTTCGGCAGATAAATTGAATTTCAGGCCAAATGAATGCAAAGTGATACCCATGCTACATATGAAAACGCTACAAAAAATACACCCCAATAACGGTTTTCTATGTATTTCCGAAGGATAAGGAAATAATCACCAAATAAGGTGATTTGCCCTTATATGCAAACAAATATTACAAAGTATATAAGGATGGTGTAGATGGTAAGCTACTATGTGCCGTCAAGAGTTTTTATGATGGTAGTGAAGCATGTGTAAGGGTTAATGGGCATCTAAGTGAATGGTTCACGATCGGTGTTGGCGTGCGACAAGGTTGTGTCCCCATGGATGGGGTGATGCAAGAAGTAAAAAACACGAGTAATGGAGAGAGGGATGGCGTTAGTAATGAACGGTGATGGATGGAATATATCAAATTTGTTGTATGCTGATGATGCAGTACTGCTTGCAAGTGTCGGACAAGAACTTGGTAGGCTAGTACAGAGTTTTGCTGTTGTCTGTGAGCGTCGTACTTTGAGAGTAAATGTAGAAAAGAGTAAAGTGATGGTTACTGAGAGAGAAGGTGACTCCCAGTGTGATGTTGCAGTGAATGGAGAGAGACTGGAATTGGTGAGAGAGTTCAAATACCTACGTACTGTGATAGAAAAGAGAGGAAAATGTGCAAAAGAAGTTGAAAGTAGAGTGACTCAAGTAAGAAACGTAGCTGGTGCACTGAAGGCCTTGATAAGAAACAGAGGCTTGAGTGTTGCAGCTGCACGAGGCTTACATGATGGAGTGTTAGTGTCAACTTTAACATATGGATGTGAGACTATGGTGTGGCATGAAAATGAAAAGTCAAGAGTAAGAGCAGTGGAGATGGGACTGCCGAGGAATGTATGTGGACAAGATACGAAATAATGTGATTCGTAAAAATGTGGAGTGAGGAAGTCGGTGGACACCAGAATCGAAGAGAGTGTACTGCACTGGTCATGTGGAGAGCATGGATAACACTAGAGTGGTGAAAAAGGTATATCTGAGCTAGTTTGAAGGAGGAAGGAGGCGAGGTAGGCCAAGGACAAGGTTGAGAGATATGATGGATGAGTGTGTGAGGAAGAGAGGTTTGGAAGTCGGTGAGGCTAGGGAACTGACAAACAATCGAGCAGGCTGTATGAATTTTGTGAGAAGTGCTTGATCAGGGATTTGGCACCCCATTTTAAAGTGGCAGCGTCCGGATTGACTCAATCGGATACGATTATGTGAAGCTACAGAACGTGGTGAATGATTTTGGCGTATCCAATAGAGCCAGGATTTCGGGGCCTTGAATGATAAGTGAATGGAAGTGTGGCCCATTGGATTGGGCAAATTTGGGCTGTCTGGACATTACTGCTCCTCACGCTGCCCTAGGGTGGGAAAGGAGGTCCGGATGATGATGATGATATAAAGATGGATGGTGTAAACCAACTATGGCTTGTTTTTTTTTTTTTTTTTTTTTTGTTCTAATATGATTTAAATCCGACAAAATATTTTCATCATGTAAATCTATAGTAATTAGAACTTCATTCCTATACATTGAGCGACAATAGTATAGCTGCAAATATTAAACCTGTTAAATATTAAACCTATAAATATATGAATCTATGTTCCTTTTTGTTTCGCTCTATATTCCATTTATGACACTTCTTGTTGCGTATTATTCTTCATCTGAAACGTTTTGTTCTGTTTCCATTTCCTTGTACAATACTTTATATTCTGTACATGACACTTTTTGTTCTCTGTTATTCTCCATCTAGAGCACTTTGTTCAGTTTTGTGTATGACACATTTTGTTGTGTTAATTCTCTGCTTACCAGTATGTTCTGTTTTATTTCTCATGTGTATTTTCTCTTATTCAGTTACAATGCATGCTGCATACTGATGCATGAGGTTTTCCAGTATAAATGCATGAGCAATAATTAATGAAATTCGGCATGTCTTTTCTTTAATGTGTCTTGTGTGCATGGATTTACTGTTCCTGCATTATACCTACCTATATACGATGATGTATCAATAAGATAATACATATGAATTCCCTGTTATTTTGCGTTGCCAGTATTAAATGATATACAGTTTCACATGGCAATCTAAACCAGCGCTTCTCAACCAGGGTTCCCAGGAACCCTAGGGTTTCGCGAGAGGTCGCTAGGGGTTCCCAGAGAAATAGTGATCATATGTAAATGCATTTCTGAGTCATTTTTGTATTTAATTCATATTTGTAATTTTACTATACATGTGTATCATCGAGTGACTCACTCGAGTACAGGACACATGCACGGTCTCCATCGGTCCTGAATGTACTTCCTGGTGTGCTGGTACAGTCCTTCATTCACCCACGTTATTTAGTAAATGTTACCCATCATTTAGGGATTGTATATGAATTTTAACAGTTTAAGTATGTTTATGATTTTGTTAGTTTATGGGAAGTTTGTGTGTGTGTGTGTGTGTGTGTGTGTGTGTGTGTGTGTGTGTGTGTGTGTCTCTCTCTCTCTCTCTCTCTCTCTCTCTCTCTCTCTCTGTCTGTCTGTCTGTCTGTCTCTGTCTCTGTCTCTGTCTCTCTCTCTCTCTCTCTCTCTCTCTCTCTCTCTCTCTCTCTCTCTCTCTCCTGTCTGTCTGTCTGTCTGTCTGTCTGTCTGTCTCTTTCTCTCTCTCTCTCTCTCTCTCTCTCTCTCTCTTCCAAGGTTAGTTCTTTTGTTTGCCGTAATTTGCTTCAGTTTTATTTGTTTAAGTTTTATTTATCAAGTTATTGTAGTAGTGCTAGTAGATATTATCTGTTTTCGTTCTGTTTATATGTGTTATATATGATATTGGTTATTTATGTTTATTTTTGTGTGTGAATGAAAACCTCCCTATGAAGTCTATTAAACAAGCAGTGTAATTTCAGTTATTTATTTATTTTTCTTTTCTTATTAATTTTTTTGCACTGTCAATAAACTTCAGATACGCGTCAGTTATTGTTTTTGCTTAAACCAGTTATCAGAAAATATATATTGTGTTTCCTTATGTACTTTAACTTTATACCAGAGAAATAGAGGATACAGTACTTTTTATGTAAGGGTTCCCTGAGACATAATAATTATTTCAAGGGTTCCAAGAGTAAAAAGGTTGAGAAACGCTGAACTAAACTGTAAACCAATACATGGGTAGGATAGGCCTACACTAATTAGTACATCCTATACCTATGGACTACATATATTATCAGTAAAATTGGAGAAATAATATGTTAGATATTTATGGATAATATTAGCAATGCGTATGAATGATATTAAAAATTAAATCATGGGGAGCAGTATACACATGCGGAATGATAATTTCCCAGACCTTTGAAAAACAGAAGGCAAATCATATTCTGCGGACTCGCTGTACTTTGCCGGTGGCTCCCTAGATGGTGCTGAAGGATGGGGGGACCCCCCCCACACGTTTTCTTTACCCATATTGGGGGTGCTTTCCTGTTTTTCGTATATCGTCTTTAGTCGAAAGCATTGGCACGAAATGAAGGACTCTGACTTGCGGAATTTGATTTTTTTTTTTTTCCTGGCAAGAGAGGATTACAGGTTGTGTGCAGCAACATGTGTATTATTTGCCGTGATCACTCCAGATTTTAGCGCTGTTCGACTTCAGGTACTTTTTTTTTTTTTTCACAATATGTGCAGAAAAGCATATGCTATTCAATGAGTGGAAAAAAAGAAAATCGCAATAACGCCGTTTTTACCTTGAACACTAACTTTTCACAAACCTGGCGGACGAAGATCCGGGAAAATCTAAGTCTGATACCAGTCTTGCTCGAAGGAGCTTCAGTTCGGGTGTCGAAGATGCGCTCAACACGAGTCACTCCCGGGATGGGATCATGGGCCTACATGGCATAGCTTTGCCTCTGTTAACGCCCGCAGTCATGGCTCTGGCAGATGACGCCCGTATTTGGCTGGGAAATCAGACGTCGTCGATACGTATATCATCAGTTATAATATTATTCTCGCAGTTAATTATTTGCCATTCAAATATTATTACACACATTTAGTACTCCCTTAAAGCTGTGAAGGAGGTCTCATTGATTTTGTAACCTAAGATTATAATACTATGCACTGAACTACTTGATATATCCTAATTATTTTGATATATCGCATAATCATAAAGTTTGTATTTGTCACTTAAGCATTTTTGGGCTTAAGAGATTCCCTAGTATTGCAGCATACACCCGATGTTGATATAAAAGACTATCATATGAGGGGTCTAGCACCAAGTTTAGCAAAATGGTTGAGGAGTGCGTGGCTGGTGAATTGCCTAGTGAACCTGACGCCGAAATTACTTGACATCTGGCTTACTATGCAATGCACAGGTGATGAAATGATGTACGTTGTGTGGTGTTCTGTATGTACTTAGAAAATTATAATATACTGTACATACTGTGAGTACACTGGTACACTGATGACAACAGTGCACAGCAATAATCCCCTTTCACTTCGCAAACATCTTTGTTACGAAAGACAAATCAAACAGCAAACATTTTGAAATTAAAAAACCATCCCTACTGTTTACCTCTTATGCAGTAATTAAATATATTTGTACTGGATAAAGAAATGCATGGGCGCAAGGGAAAGGAAGCTGATTGGTGTGGATGTGGCTAGTGAGTGGCACTTGAGGCTGTTGCTGTTTGAATATTTAAGTTAAAAAAAAAAAAAAAGAGGGGAAGGGGGAGGGGATAACCTTGTAAAATGACCGGGAACAGAAACCAGTCCTGATGACGGCACAACTTTTTTAAGATTGAAAAACTTGTCTGGTATACCCTTTGATATGAGATTTTTATGGATCTCTTTCTTGCGCTCGAGACGGCTGGAACAAAGAGAAAGAGCAGAGAGGCGGCCAGGCGACAGACAGTGGAAGAAACAATCCTACTGCACAATGAGGGAAAAAAAAAAATGTGCTTCAGAGGTTAAAACAGACACAAAATAAGGAATTAATGTAAACCAAACCTTCAACGTGATAGACCCACTCTTATTCAAGACAATTGTTGCTTCTTCTTTGGATGCTTGTGCCCGTCCTGGAAACTTCTCTCGCCCCCAGGTTAAGAATCACTGCCTTAGACTGCTACATAGCTTAGAGTGGTTGGTCTTGAGGATTTACATATACTCTTCATGTATCGTGAGGTCTTCTTAGCCTCCTTCGATCCTGCATATCTTTTAAATAATATTTGCCACTTCTCGGACTGTTTCTCACCATTGAATAGAGTTTGATCATGAAGGGTTAGATATGGAGTTCATGTAATGTGTGTGTGTGTGTGTGTGTGTGTGTGTGTGTGTGTGTGTGTGTGTGTGTGTGTGTGCTCGAGCTTAAACTCCCTCTAGGCCATTTGATGGAATTCAGTGAAGCTTCCCAGGTGAGTTCGTCAGGGTACTGGGAAGGTTTTCCACAATTAACAGTTTTCCAACCACGACTTTTAGGGTGGTCAGCCCCTCATCCAATCAAAAAATTCTCAGAAATTGTGAAAGGAGGGCAGATGTGGCTCTGATATCTTAGTGCACGTTGTACAATTAACTCTCATCCGTAATGGGATAATTGGGGGGCGTGCCTCCCCAGTGATTCTTTGGGGTTAGCCCCTCTCCAAAAAATATGAACGATCAGAAATAGGGTAAATGAACACATGGATTTTAGCGAAACTTCTTGGGTCAGTTAGCCTTGTTTCTTGATTGTCATCCATTATATAATATTTTCCACCATTATGTTTTAGGGGTTCGGTCCCCCTCCAAAATTTATAAAGGATACAAAACAGGAAAACGATGGCAGATATTTCTTTGATATCTTAGTGTATGTTGTACAATGTAATCCGTAATGGCATGTTTGAGTAGAGTGACATCCACATTGTTTTGGGGGGTTAGCCCCCTCTCATAAATAAAAATGATCAGAAATAGGGAAAAGTGAGCACAAGGATTTCAACGAAATCGGCATATATATCACAGAACAGGGTATACAGTTTCCATGTTTCTCTGAATGAACAGGAAGAAACTGTACATTTACTTTATTGTAGTTAGTACTAACATAATAAATTGTATTACCATTGTATTTTTAGTACGAGGTTATTATGAAAAAAATACACGCAGATAAAAAGATCACCTTATACAATTGCAACTATAAGAAGAGATGTGATGGACACGAACTGGAGAGATTTGTTTGGGCGTGCAATGTTCCTGAAGATAAACAAATACGAATTCCTCAGCGATACTATCTTGTGCGAGGAAAATGCAGATGAAAAGACCTCCTGGAATCGTGGGCGCTGTGAGGAAATGTGTATCAGACAGGAACTGAAAAGATTTGCTCAGCTGTAATTACTTCCGCCATGGAGGCTTTGTTTCCGGCTCGGGCTATCTCCCTGCATCTCAGCAACACTGGAATAAGATGCATGCAATTGCTGAAAGTGTGAAATGATGATTGCAGACTATCAGAGAGAAAAATAATAATTACCAGTCCCACAGTGCTCCCTTATGGAGTGTAAAGGGCCATGACACCCCTACAGCAATTAGACCATTCAGGGATAGGAAGCTGATGTATTCCGTGGGTAATATTTTGCATGATGATAATAAGTAAAAGTATAAGTAAAAGTAAATAAATAAATAAATTAATTAATTAATAAAAATGAGTGACCTCTGGGACTCAAAGCATGTCACGTAAGCCACAGAATATTCTGATCCAAGGCTCTACCCCCAGACCACCGAGTATTTAACTTTAGAGGAACTAGTAATTAAATTTTAGGCGAATACATTCATACGTCAAAGATCAAAATCAAGGTCATGAAGAAATACGTGAACAGAATATAGCGCTTTCTTGACGGAGGTATGCGCTCTGTGCGTGCGCATGCATAATCCTAAGGATGATCAAAGCCACTTTACTCAGCATAACGAATCTTGCGATAGATATATAGGGTGGCCTATAATTACATAACGCTCCTCTACCACTCTGCCTGGTGATGTCTGGTGTGTTGCGTGGATGGCTCAGTAGGTGTTATCAGTTAGTACCCTGCATCATTTATTCATTTCCTCCTCCCACTTCCACACCCACGCCCACACCAACAGACTGAACCCTTCCCGCAACACACAGGATACAGCTCCGTGAATTTCTAGTAGAACGCTATTTACGAACTACTAAGCATTTCAGCGGCTGTGTTACCTCGATTTTCTGGGTTTTCTCGGTAACGAAGTGTTGGATCACTATTATACTTTGCCACAGTTTATTTCACACCTAGCGCTAATTTCTGACTGCATAGTGCATTACCAGAAGTGTATGAGTAAGCTACATACTCTTGACTGTTGAGAGAAATTCCCGATATCCAGAGACAGTATTCGGACACAGCCATCACTACGTCACTCCTTAGACCCCACCCACCTCTCTCCCCCTACCTGTATGATCCCTCCTTCCTTCTATCACTCTTTATCCCCTCCCTCCCTCAACCTCCCCCCTTCTCTCTCTCATTCTCTCTCTCTCTCTCTCTCTCTCTCTCTCTCTCTCTCTCTCTCTCTCTCTCTCTCTCTCTCTCTCATGGAATTCAATTAAATTAATTTCAACCTTGCACTAACCCACGAGATGTATATGGCTCTCCAACTGGTGCATGCATTAGCCATAAAACAATGAGGTGTGCGTAAATTGTCTTTCTTTGCCTTCATCTGGGCTATAGACTCTTTGTAGCTCATGGATTAATTTCCATTTTGCCTTGTAGCCTCTACCCTAAAGTACGATTGGGGATGGGCGCCAGAGCAGTAACATGATGACTTCGAGATATTTTATTATTACACTGTATTATTAATATTAGTAGTAGTAGTAGTAGTAGTAGTAGTAGTAATAGTAGTAGTAGTAATAGTAATAGTATTACCGTTAGTATTGTTATTATTTTTATTATGAGTAATATTAATAATATTATTATTACTATTATTATTACTGTTATTAATATTATTAATAGTATTAGTATTATCTTTATTAGTATTCTTGTGTATAATATATATCTATAAATCCTTTTTAGGACAGAAATGAAAACGGAAATTAATCCATGGGATAACTTCTTAAGAAAGAGAACTACAGGTTATATGGAAGAGTATTTCATAGTTCAAAATACACTGTGAGCGGAAGCGGATATATGATGAGGTGACAAGTGATGACAACATGAGTGCACAGCATAACCTTTCTTTTACTCCACGTCACTTTCCGAGAACAAGTCTTCCTCATCATCGCTGTCGAGGTTTATGATGACGGGATCTATGCTGTGGTGTTTGTTGTCTGTGGCCCAGTACTCCTTCTCATAGCCTTGTGATCGGCGAACCGCACCTGCCCACACCTCTGCCGTTACACCCATTTTTGCCTCCTCCAGCCTGGCCTGCAAGTCTGCCCGAGTGAAGTGTTGTAAGGACGAGCGCACGTGTCTTTTCATGTGCCCCCATACTTGTTCAATGGCATTCAGTTCTGGATGGGCTGGTGGCAAGCGGACGACCTCATGACCCCACATTCGAATGGTGTTGTCGACGATGTATTGTGGCTGTGGACGGTTCCGTTTGCATATGAGCAGGAGCTCAGGCCGTGTCGCGTGTGGCGGGAAGGGCAGCCTGTGTTTCTCCAACCATGTAATGAGGTCAGCTTTCCTGGTGGCAGTGGTTGGGCAACGACTCTCCTCCGTCTGCTGGCTGTGATATGGCGCATTGTCTAATACAAGCACAGATGGTTCAGCCAGCGAGGGCAGGAGCTATGATGTCAGCCAACGAAGGAAGAGCTCCCCGTTAACCTCGCCGTGGTAGTCACCGCTGGTTGTCTTGGTGTGGTAGCACAGGAACGAATCCTCCACAAAACCATCAGCGGTGCCGGCTGCAACTACCACAAAGCGGTCCCCTTCTCCGGGGGGCAAGTGACGGCTGTACGTGGTGCTTGTGGCAGGTTGCGTTGTGTCCACCCACTTCATGCTGTGGTGCATCCTGGTGGTGAACCATGTCTCGTCAAGGTACACCACCTGCATCCCTCTCTCCTGGTTTTGCTTGAGTGCCCTGAGAGCATTAATCTGCCGGCATACAACGTCCAGGGACTCCTTCCTCACATACATAGTCCGCTTTGATGTCCTATAGCGGAATCCCATATCGTGGAGGAGTTGCCACACCGACGTATCCGAGGTTGCCATCGGAATGATGCCGTCGATCATCAGCTCCTCCGTCAGGGAAGCAATAGTCATAACTTCTTTGGCGGCGAACTTTGAATGGACTTTGCGACGAATGGCCGCTACGGTGAAACTGTCGAATTCGGCCAGTGTTGTGGGAGGTGTTGCAGGTGGTGGTGGTGGTGGTAGTGCCTGGGCCGTCCCTGCCTCGCAGTTGGTGGTGCGATGCCGCCTTTCCACCGTCCTCACCGCGCGGACGCTCATGCCGACCGCATAGGCAACCCTGTCATACGGCCTGCTTGGTGATAGGTCAATATTACAACATTAGTGATATGTCTTTTACCTTTGGTGAAGTATTATCAGGGCTGGATACAAAATTCACCTTGATCCATTACCGCTTTAACAACGAAACCTTGGCAAAGAAAATGTATAAATAAAACACACACACACACACACACACACATGAAGGTGGCTTCTGTCCTTAACCCTTAAATTTCTTACACCACCCACCATATGTGAAAATGCATGATGTGCTGTATTATAACCAAGTGAATACCTTATATGGTGTATTATTGGATCATATGACAATCTATTTACCCATGTTCGGGTATGTATAGATAGTTTATGCGTATCCGTTGATATGGAGCCCATCACTCATCAAGTTAGTGATGGGAATGAATAGGTTGCAGTAATATAGCTATAAACGACACGCACCTGTGCAAACTGAACCTCAGCCGATTGTCTCTCTGTTCCTTGGTAAACAAGGATAAAAGCCGCATGACAATGCCATTCCTGCAGCCACGGGGACAATGACGTAACTTATATGCCATACTGTTAATCCTTGGAGCCAACGTCCTGTATTTCTGGGGTATTACTGTAGAGTGCAGCCACAAACCCGTTTAACAAACCATGTAACTTCGCAACACCTCAAACTGCTCAGCTCCAGTAAACCATGTGTTTGCCATCATTCTCGCTCGTTATTACCCTCCACATTACCGTACCCAAGGTTTTACTTCCACATTATTTCACTCTACAAAAATATGGTATACCATATTTCTATATACTTCATGAATACAGCATGCACCGTAAGTTATGAATCCAAGAGAGAGAGAGAGAGAGAAAGAGAGAGAGAGAGAGAGAGAGAGAGAGAGAGAGAGAGAGAGAGAGAGAGAGAGAGAGAGAGAGAGAGAGAGAAGGGGGGAGGTTGAGGGAGGGAGGGGGTACAGAGTGATAGAAGGAAGGAGGGATCATACAGGTAGGGGGAGAGAGGTGGGTGGGGTCTAAGGAGTGACGTAGTGATGGCTGTGTCCGAATACTGTCTCTGGATATCGGGAATTTCTCTCAACTGTCAAGAGTATGTAGCTTACTCATACACTTCTGGTAATGCACTATGCAGTCAGAAATTAGCGCTAGGTGTGAAATAAACTGTGGCAAAGTATAATAGTGATCCAACACTTCGTTACCGAGAAAACCCAGAAAATCGAGGTAACACAGCCGCTGAAATGCATAGTAGCCTGTATGTATAACTAAAGCGCCAATCTCGTACCATGGCTGGTATAAATGTGTACAGTCGTGAACTTTAATTACTGTTCTCTCTTTTCCATACCCTTGGCTGCAGGCAAGTAGTTACCAGGGTCTTATACGAACGAAGAGGTGTTGTTGTTATTCCCTTTTGACGCTAACTTTGCCTAAAACTGTCATCTCCTCACCATGAATGCTGAGTTGTAAGAACATGTTAGCATTACAATATGGTGCATGTTAAGAAGAAATGCTAGGGGTGCAGAACGGTACTATTGTCTTTCTGTGCCTCTGAGCTACGTGAAATAACCAACAAAAAGACAGGATCCGGACCAAGTTAGTGTTATATATTCCTAGAGTAAAAGAAGAGCAGTACCATCGCGAACTCTTCCTCAGATAATCTAGCAAAGGTTCGAAGTATCTCCTTAGCCCAGTAAACACGGAGTTGTCCTTCATTTTATATCCTTGCAATCTCCTAACAATGTTATGCACCTTAAAGATTTTACGAACCGGAGGGGTTATTTAGTGTTAATAAACCCCTTCAGTATAACTTGCTTAAAATCGTCTCGTAGCATTAATTAAAAAGGACTCCATACGGATTCAGGGACATAACACTGGACAATAGATCATAATTATCATCCGGTGTAAAAACCCAAGATACAACTATTAGTAATCAGGGGAAGGACTGAAGGATGAAGAGGAGCCATGGCTCACTAAGGTAGCTACAAGTGAGAGATTCGTAAAAGAAAAAATGCATAGGCGTAATGGGAATTCTTAAGACAAAAATAATATATATATGTGCACTTCTAATTCCTGTCAGGAAATAAACTCATCTAAATGGCCGTCTTATTGGACAAGGAACAGAGAGACTGTTATTAATCTTCCATAAGTTTCTAAAGATGAGCAAGGAAAAATTTCCTAATTGTTCGCCTAGCAAGAGGAATCATATTACGCCCAGTAACTGCACAGTGCTTACAAAAAATATCTCTTTCTAGGTGTGCGATGGCTTAAGAGTGAACGCATTATTGTCCCTTTCTTATCGATGGACCTTTCTGAATGATGATTGTATTTCACGTGTAACAAAAAAGTTCAGTCATTATGCTGCAATATCAATAGAGATAGGCACACATACACGTAAAAAAAAAAAAAAAAAAAAAAAAGATACTCGAGAATACTACCAAAATTTCATCCAATCTCTGTGTAAATGTAGCATGAGTGTTTGTGGATCGTGTGAACTGCCTCTAATCATGGGACTGTCAAAGAGTGGGTGAAATTGATCTTAATAATCTTTTAGCACCAGGCAACAAAGGCCACATGACATGGTATGAGTAAAAGAAACGGGCAAGCAAAAAAGAATAGAAGGGATGAGCTGCGAATTTGCTGGACGGCGAGGATGTGACATGAAAGTGGGTACTGAAGGATAAGTGGCTTGGGTGCTGTGAAGGTTCATTTCAAAATATTCATCATAAAGAAAGCATGGGGAGGGGAAGAGAAATGGCATTAGGAGGCAAATAAATGGGCTGAAGCAGCTCAAATTGCGAGGAATTGTGGAGAAGGGCCTTAGAAATATTTCGCGCGAAAACGGGCGCTAATGGAATCAACAGCATGAGCGCAGAGGGAAATTATTCCCAAACTTTCACAATAACAGTAAGATAAGTTACCGTTGGTTTCATTTTCCTGGTCCTGAAACGCAAGTGTAGAGTAATATTATTTTTTTAAGCAGTGAGTAAAGAAAGGCTATAACTCAAAACTGTCCCTCACAAGAAAGACATCAGCAATTATAATTTGAATTTACAAACAAGCTCGTGGTCAGTTACCTTTCGTAACAAGGCTTTATTCTGCAAAGAGGATAAAATACATGCGTAGTTTCCTTTCTACTTTTCCTTCTAAGAATCATTAACGAACCGACAGCTACCTCTCGCAAGTATTGTTTATTTTAGCAGGAAGAATGAAGATTACTTGTAAGAGTCTGAAAGCAAATTACGATTACTACTTGACAGTGGTAATAATTTATTATGCCTCTGCCCATATATGCCCGAGGAGGCATTAAGTGATTGGTTTGTCCGTCTGTGGGTGTGTGTGTGTGTCTGTAAGTTTTCTGGGTGTGGCATCTCCTGAACCCATTGATGAATTTCCACCAAACTTTTGTCTGTGAAGCAGTATGAGGAAATGGTGAACTGATTAGGCCAGCTAGGTCAAGGGGCCAAAGGTCAAAGTCATATGGGTTGGACACGTTTTATAATTGTCGGCGTGATATCTCCTGAACCCCATGATGGTTTTTGACCAAATATTTGTCAGTGATACAGTTCGAAAGGACGGTGAACTGCTCCGGCCAGTAAGGCCAAGAGGTCAAAGGTCAAAATCATATGGGTGTGGGCGCGATATCTCCTGAACCCTTTGACGGATTTTGACCAGACTTTTGTCAGTGCTACAGTATGAAGAGATGATAGAGATTCATTCAGCTAGGTCAACGGGTTAATGGTCAGTGTCATATGGGTTCGACTTAGTTTATCTTCAGTTTCATTTAAACCCACAGTGAATCCTGTCGTGGAGGCTGTAGGAAGAGTCCGCGTACAAGGCTTGGCGGAGGCATACCGACCTTCTCTTTGCGTTGACATTTTGGGGCCCCGAGTTCTTGGCGCTTATTTTTCACTGAAGGATATGAGCCAAGGGGAGTTCCTGTACTCTGCTCTCCTTGCCCTTTATGAAATAAGAGAAGGTAGTTGCGATTGGGATTTGATTATGAATTTGTAAAATTCAGGTCTACATTTATCTATTTCGTCCTTAGTTGGCGGTACTCCCAGAAGGTTCAAATCATAATGTAGGCTCTTAGGCGCATGTGCACACACACACACACACACACACACACACACACACACACACATAGATAGATAGATAGATATAGATAGATAGATAGATTGAGATGGACAGATAGATGTATATCTTGTCTCTGTCCTAACAAGAACCCCCCAGCCTCATCTACCGCCAAGGTGTTTCTCTCTCTTTCGCCTCAGTTCACCCGACATACCCACGCATTGTCATTATTTCACTGTGGGATTTTCAGGCGTGTAAGTTTCAGGGCAAGATGTAATAAGATGCAAATTCAGTCGCCTCCTCTGCATGTATATTCCGCAGACAAGTCTGCCTCATAAACCGCACACACACACACACACACACACACACACACACACACACACACACACACACACACACACACACACACACACACACACACACACACACGAGCTTTCCTTCTGCTGAAGAAGACGACGGCTGCCATAGTCACTAGGATGGTTTTTCTTGTTGTCTTTGATGTCAACGTGTGTGGCTGTGCAGACCAATCCTGGATCCGCAGTCTTTGCCACACAGTCAGCATGTCACATCTGGGTTTGCTAGAAGAACTCCATTTTAGTTGTGCCTCCGTTGTCAACGTCCCTCTCTGACCAGGTTCCGAGCTTCCCAGAGATGAATGGTTCCTTTTCTGTATTGTTTTCTGTCAGAAACATCGGGTTCAAGATCTTTTGGTATTATTTTGTATTTCTTCAGAGTTGTTCTTGTACGATGTATATATATCCTGCCTCCTTGGGCTGCGACGTGCTGCAGGGAGTTGGCCATATAGAACCTGGCAGGGAAGGTGGTGCTCAGGCATGAGGAACATGTTTCCAACCCATCTCAGCTGTTTTAAGCCACTATGGATTCTATGCTGGCTGACTTTGCCCACAGGAGAATTTGTGAGTTTGGGACTTTATCCTCCCATTTGAGTCCTGTAATGCAGTAAGCATTGGATTTGAAGCAATTTAAACTGTTTGATGTGACGCTGGTAGGTTGTACAGGATTCAGCACCGTATGAGAGAGTGGAGAAACATACTGATACCTTTGTCACGAGTCTTAGGTTGGTGATACCACAAACTTTGGACCTAAGACGTCCGAAAGAGCCAAAGGCGTGGTTGATTTGTGCAAAGACTTCTGCTACGTTTTCGCTTTTTATCTGAAATGCAAGAGGCTCTGCAGGGTTGTTTCTCAGCGATATCATGTCTGTTTTATTGACTGTTATTCGGGGGCCCATTGCTTGGTATATGTTGGAGACGATGATAAGACTTTGTAGCATGGCTTTTTGGACATGTGTACACAAGGACTGCACAGTCATCAGCATATTGCTGCTATGGGAAATGATCCAGTTCAGTCTTTAATTTTGCTTAAAGACGTCTAAGATTAAAAGAGTTACCGGCTAGACGGAACTGGATTTTGTTCTATCATCAGGGTTCATTTGTTGGTGACTTAAAATGGTGACTAAAGTGAAATAGATGTTGAAAATGACAGGAGCCAGGACACACCCTTGCTTTATTCCCACGTCCACACTGAAGAGTTCGAATTTGCTACTACCTATGAACACCTGAGCATTCATGTTGTCATGCAGGGTCTTCAGGATAGTAGTTTTCTTTTCTTTTTTTTTTAACTCCATGTTTTGAAAATGCAGTCCATAAAGATTTTCCTTTGACAGTGTCAGATATTTTTCCAGGATCGATGAGTATAATATATAAGTTACGGTTCTGCTCGTGGTATTTCACTTGTACCTGTTGAGTAAGAAAGATCATATCACACGTGATTCATTCCTTCCGAAAACCACATTATGTGTCACGAAGTGTTGACTCAGTCAGATGTTTTGTCATCTGGATAACATTATCTTAGTACTTGATTAGCATTCAAATGACGGAAATACCTCAACTGTTGTCACAATTTAAGAGGTCCCCCCTTTTCTTTTGAATGATTAAGGCATCAGAAGTAAGCCATTCAGATGGAATTCGTTCTTGGTTCCAGATAGTCAGTATGAGATTATGGATATGCTGGTAGGGTAACTGGCCACCCTCTTTGATTAGTTCAGATGACATGCCATCAGGGCCAGGAGTTTTCTTATTTTTTTTTAGATCAGATGGCCTGAACAGTTTCTGCAAGAGTAGGTACATCAAGATCTGCCGGCTGAGGAACATTTGGGATGTTATCAAGGGTGTTGTGCTCATCTTTCTAGGATTGCTTGTTTGTGTTTCAGGAGGTCCTATGTGACTGATGGAATATGGGTTATGTTGTGTTTGGTTGGCCCATAGATGGTTTGTATGGACTTTTAAAACCAATGGTGGTCACTAATATCCGCCAGTCTTTTACTGCTGTTTTGTTTCCTCAGTCCACTATTTGTTCTCCACGTCATGCAGTTTTCTCTGGGTTTCGCTTCGGAGATTTTGGAATTCATTTCTAGGGTTGAGGAGCTAGGATAAGCCAACCATTTTATGTACTTTATTCTTCATTGCAAGGTCATATACCTCAGTATTTTCATCAAACCAATCTTTACGGTAGTGAATAGAGAAGCCTAAAATTTCTTTTGCAGTTCAGCCATTCTGCATTATAGATTTGTTGCATTGTTGTATGGGGTAGTTGGTGGGCACTGAGAGGGCTTATCTATAATAGTGCTGTGGACGGTGTTACAAGTTGTTGCATCTTTTAAAATACTAGTTTATTTTCTAGGATGATGGCCTATGGTGCACTTGTGGACGTTTGCCTATTTGCAGTTTGATGAGTATAAGGTTGTGGTCCGTCAAGCACTCAGTACCTCTTATAGCTTGGGTTAAAAGAACTTCTCTTCAATCTCCCTTTATTACAATGACATGGTCTATTAGGTGCCAGTGTCTATATCATGGGTGCTTTCATGTGGTCTCGTGTTTATTCTTTATTTGAAAAATAGTGTTGGTGTTAACCAATCTGTGTTCCAAGCATAAGGAAAGCAGTCTGAGGCCATTGCTGTTCATGTTACCAACACCTAGCAGCCTGTGATGCCTTGCCAGAGGTGACTATCTTTCCCTGCTCTGGCATTTAAATCTCCAAGCAGGATGACTGGGATTGAAATCTCAAATAGGATGAGTTTGTCATTATGTGGTGTTGAGTGAATATATAGTAGCATTCATAGTGGCACAAAAGAAATCTCTTTGATGGTGTCTTCAGAGTCAAGAGTTGGGGCATAGGCACTGATAAGGGTTTCATATTAGCCTTTAGAAGTGGTATGCACCAGGACATCAGCCTCTCTAATAAACACTCAGGTGATTCGTGGATCTTCCATAGTAGGTTGCTTCAGACTACAAAGCCTATAACCAAGGTTTCTTCTAACATTGTCCGGGTATTCCCTCCAGCAATAGATATACACTTCTCCTACACATATTAGATTGCCCTCTCCTGAGAGGCTAGCCTCAGACAAGGCAGCATTGTCAGTTTAATATCTTTTCGGTTAATGAGCAATAGGAGCAGTTCCATGGCAAGGTTATGGGTCTTCGTCAGTATCAAGAAAGGTTCATATATTTCAGGAAGTGAGAGTCAGAGAGATCCTCTTCATTTGTTTGCAGTGTGTGAGGCCTTGACAGAAGCGGTTTTTTGCCAGGTGGTGTGGAGCAGCAAATGATAGGTTACATCTTTTAAACCCTTTCCTGTCAAGGGTAAACGGTTGGGCATCCGTTTCCAACTACTCAGTCCCACTGGATGCTGCCGAGGGCATCACCTACTCCTACACTATCATGCCAGCAACCACTGGGCCAGTTCTACTTATGTGCAGGACTCGAGCTAGCAACTTCCAGCCACATCCATGACCTGTCACCATCACCCTATCGTGTCGTCATAGGTCTTTTGGTCTTTGATCTTGATGATAGGATGAAATGGTAGGTGAGTATAGCAGTGGGCTTACGCAGCGAATGGATTTGGTTTGATGGCAGCACTTTCCACATGACTAGGCCCTCCATAACGTGTGATGGTGGCAGGAAGATTCATGATGGCCATCTTCTTAGGAAAGTTGCAGGAGCCTGCTGACATCTCTGTCCTTCGAGCCCCGCCTTCTGTGGGACTCCATTCACAGAAAATTTCATTCGTGGCATTCCATAAGTCAGTGGACCTAGTAAAATTTTGTCTGATCCCTCAGTGATTGCCCCTTCAGCATGGGAAACCCCGTCTTCTTGCTGAGTACGGGGGGTATTTCCCCCCGCTGGTATGGCCCACTAGAGTTACGGGGTAAGCACGCCTCCACCACAAGGTGGTTCCCGTGACACACACACACACACACACACACACACAGACTTGATTGTATTGATGATTATATCAATGATCATAATTTTTATCATCCTAAACCTGTTTCCTGTTCTCACTAATTTTGTTTCAGTTCTGTTTAGGCTAGATAAAGCGTGTCTTTTACCCTCTATGTTTTATTTACCCAAGTTCTTTATGTTCCGAAACCATACATCTTCATGGTGATGTCTACCATATTTTATTCTAGTTGCTATCAGGTGATGCTATATACCTTCTAAAAAAAAAAATTGTTCTTTACCCCCTATCACTTTGAGTCAAGATGGCTCCCCATCTGCGTGTGCCGGAGTAGAGAATTGAGACAGTTTTATAGATGATGTTTAAGCGGGTGATTCAGTGTGTTAGCATATGTTTGAATCTTGTCTGGTCTTATTATCAATGATATATAAAGAATCGAGGACGCACTAACTCATATATTGCAATACTTCATCTCTGGCTGTAGTGTGTTAGGATATGTTTGAATCCTGCCTGGTCATATCGATGACATTTAAAGAAACGAGGACGCACTAATTCATATATTGCAATACTTTCTCTCTGAAATGCACTGCTCTCCGCACTTACACCCCTTCCTGATTCATATATGACCAGCATGCGGAAGGGTTAATAAAAGACAAGTCTGTATATAGCGGCTCCCCTGAAATTTGTTGTTCACTACGCAGTTAATTCATTACTTAACCCGTCACGTCCCGAGGTTTTCCGCACCTCCGACATCCCCCAGTCCCGAGGTATTTTCGAAAACTTTTTTTTTTGGCTAAAACCTTCGCTTTTGGTGAGAAACATCGAAAATTCATAGAGAAATCGCTCACCTGAGGTTTAAAGTGCCCAATCCAGGCAGGAGTTCCTCCTTACCTGAGTGGGTTTTCTAACATGCTGGCACCAAAGAAAACGAGTTCTATGGGAGGGTAACTATTTTATCCACTCATAAACGGTATTTATTTATTTACTTGGTACGAATGTATATGTAGTATGAGAGTATATTGGTTTTCAAGCAGTAATAAAGGCATTATAAGCATTGTTTCACTCACTAACTAATCACCATACCTGACCTATTTTTGCCACATTACCTGATCATTATTTCTGGCTGTTTCTTCTTCTAATGCTATGTAAACATTGTCCTCCACATTGTCATCGATTGGGGAATCATTCTGGCCCTGAATATCTTTACTAGCCAGGTCACTAGTAACAGGTGAATTGCCGAGACAATGGCGTGAGGGGGGGAGGGGGGAGGTTATGCGATGTAAGGCATTGTCCCTGCTTGGCATTTTGTAGAGGAATAGAGGAAGGTGTCCCGTGTATACATACAAAAAATCACGTGAGAAAATTGAAAATTGTGCAAATTAGGGACCTTGCAATTGCACGACGTACTGGTACGTCGCTGGGACTGGCAAATGCAAATCGTTGCAACGTACCCATACGTCGACGGGATGGGGCGGGTTAATAAACGAACTGTGGGGATATACACACTACCAGAATTAAAATCTAAACAGAATGTAATGGAAAGGGACCTTTGCCCTTCAATTAAAGAACGTATTTTACTCAGTTTCGGGGAGGCTTTTCCTATGAGAAGGGTTGTATATAAATCGCCTTTGTTAACCTTTACCTACATTAAACTCCTCTTAGGTTGTGTATAATGGTCTTCAAATGGCGTAATTGTAATAGAAAACATGCTGCAGAATTGAAGATAGGGTGAAGAGATAGGTGTCTATAATGGTAATGTGGATATCTGTAATGACAAGGTGGATGTCTGTGATGATGTGGATGTTTGCACTGATGAGGTGGAAGATTTTGTCGGGTTGATAGGTGTAAGAACTGAGTCTTTGATGCATTAAAAACAACAAGATTATTTTTACCCCAGTCAGAGATACGAGCCAAGTCAGACATTAGTTGTGCCATAGCCTCATCCCTTGTTTGTTGAAGTAACTGCTGAGATGGACGTTGCGGGAACCGAATGGAAAGGTGAAGGGTGGAGTCATCAGCGCACGAGTGGATAGGGTTAGATGTACAGCTTAGAAGGTCATTGATGCTTTTATTGAACTGGAGGAGGTGTTTAACAGAGATGATAGATTCGTCTTCTGGTATGCTTTACTATGATATGGGGTGGGAGGGAAGCTTTTAACACTTGCCTGCTTGACAGGTAAGATAATTACGAGCGAGAAAACAATGTTTACTCTTAGTTAAGGTTGGAAATGAGCGGGCCCACCCAGCCGGACCTGGTCAGTCCCAACCCGACCATCACGCTAATAACTTGAGTCCTATGTGAAGTAGAGTTGAAATTCTTTCTGCATGTGATACATTCGGTCAATAAATGTTGTTATCAACTAAAAACCTACCCATAAAGGCGTAGGAACCCCTTGGAATCTTGAGTTTTCCATGGAAGCGTTCGGCTCTAATCGGTGAACGCCTCAAGTACGAAATCAGATTTAAACAAGATTTTCCATTTTACTGTAAAACTGAGTTTATTCGCACCAACACTAGCACATCGGAGATTCCGTCTATAATATTATATCAGAGGGACATTGTGATAACATGGCGCTCGCTCGGTCCTCACGCCTCACGAATCTCACTTTACTGGTTATATGAGACGTACAGTAGTAATGGAGTTAGAGATTATTGAATATAGTTTACCCAGCTCGAACAGTTTCTCATATACGGAAGATAATTGTCTGGAGAATAAAAGAATCAAATTAATGTGCGTCTTTAAATAGATGAATTGACTTTTATTTTAATACTGAAGAAGTAGAGTAGGGTAGGCGAGTAGGGAGAAAAAGGGGTGAATAGTTTGAGAATTATGTGGAGTTGCTTCAGAGATGCATTATATTATTGTGCTGTTCACCTATATATGAATCGGCTTGAAAAAGAGATAGACATAAGAATGCTAGGAAGAGGGGCATGTTTGAGAGAAGCCGAGAGAGGAGGGAGTGAGAAGGAAAGCCGTTTTTGTTACTAGATGATAAAGTATTGGTCGCTGACTGGGTAGGTAAACTTCAGCGATTAGACTCTCAGGTGTAAAAGTTTGCGAGAGAAGGATAATGACAATCAATGTAAGAAATAGCAAAATGGTGAAGGACAGAGACAGAGAAAAACGGTATAAGTCTAAATGAGGAAGGGGTGGAGGAAGTGAAGCATTTTATACATTTCGGTGTCGAATACATATAACAGAAGACTGAACTATAGGACTTGAAATAAATGATAGGATAATAATGTCAAAGTGTTCGGGGTATTCACAAGTGTTTGGAAAGAAAGACCAGTAACTGTTCAGATGAATTATTCAAACATGTGAAGAGATATTCGTGTCCACTGTGCTGTGTTGATCAGATTTGTGAGCCCTGAATGCAAAGCACATGAAAAAAAAAAAAAAAAATAGAGGTGTTAGAATTAAGTATCCCAGACCAATAAAAGGGGTGAGAAGGTCTGTTTGTGGGAAATGGTGCTATAAAGAAGAGGCGTGGAAGCAACAGCAGTATGATGGAAAGTTCGAGACAAAGTGCTAGTGTGGTTTTGCCATATGGAAAGAGAGGATGATGTGCGAATAAAGATATACAGATCACAAGCATATTCAATGAGAAGAAACTTGGAACGTCAAGTAAATATAAGTTTGATGTTGATGTGACACAGAATGATAGAGATCTGAGCATATATAAAAGTGAAAGATGCAAATAGAAAAGAAAAAAATGGGAATAAACTATTTAATGGAAGTGCTGGCTTGCTGAGAGTGATCTGTATATAACAACAAAAAGGCTGAAAGGACTGGAGCAAACCACAAATCAGTTCTGTCTGGTTGAAGATGGTTTAAAATTGCTTTGTGTAGGCGATTATGTAGGACAGATGAGCGATTGAATTTCAGAGAATGTACTTACCTTTATCCTCACTGGGGGCTTCTCTCAACTAGTGAGGTTAATTAAGAGCATGAAACAAAGAGTGTGTGTGTGTGTGTGTGTGTGTGTGTGTGTGTGTGTGTGTGTGTGTGTGTGTGTGTGTGTGTGTGTGTGTGCGAGCATGCGTGCGTTCGTGCGCGGGGAACCGTAATATTAATATGAACTACAGCTCTCTCTCTCTCTCTCTCTCTCTCTCTCACACACACACACACACACACACACACACACACACACACACACACAAAAGATTTCTTTTCATTTCAGTCTACCTTTTATCAGTTTCCAGACACTTGCTCTTTTCACTCTCTTTTTCTCTCCTCTCTCCCTCTTTTTCACTTCCCTCCAGCATCGGTCCCTCAGTCCTGATATATCTCCTTCCTGCCTCCTCCTATTATCTCACTTTCCTCTTCTTCCTCTTCCCATTCTCGTCCAAAGCTCTGCCTCTCACTTTCAATTTTCCCTGGCCTGTCTTCTTACTTCTTTATCTCTCCCGAGCCCTTTCCCCCCTTCTCTCTCTCTCTCTCTCTCTCTCTCTCTCCTTTATTATTGTCATTACCCATCGCTTTCTCCGCCGCTTCCTTTGATGTTTATAGTTTTACTGTTTATTTCTCTTATCCTCATCTCCATTTTATGTGCCTCCTGGTTACTTGATTTTTTATTTACTTCTGTTAGTTGCTCTCCTCCTCCTCTCTCTTTTTTTTTTTTTTTTTTTTCGATTCCCTGTCTCCTCATTCGTTCTCTACCACCTACTCTTTCCCTGTCTCCTACCATCTGCCTCTTTTCCTACTCCCTCATTTATTGTACACTCTTCTGCTTCCTCAATAGTCAGTCTCCCGGCAGTCATCTTTAACATATCTTTTATCCAATAAAATTTTTCTTCTTCCCTTCAGCCCTTACTCTCCCACTTCTTTTTGTAACAACCATTCTTTCCTTGACCTCTCTCTCTCTCTCTCTCAGTAATTTTATGTTGCTACTACTTCAACTTAATGATGTATTTTCTCTTCCCTCCTTCTCTTATTCGTTTGTCATTCTCTTTATTCCATTATCACATTTACTTTCCGCTCTTTCTCTAGTTTCATTCATGCATTTTTGCGCAGTCCCTCATTACTCTACACTCTGATTTTATTTCCTACTGTTTATCTTCTTTTAATACATTTCCTTTCTTATTTCTTATCCTTGTCTTATTCCAGTTTAGTGACGCTCTTGTAAGAGCTGCCTATCTTGGGCCAGCCTATCATACTGCAGTCATCCCCTCTTTTTATGTTATTATGTTATCATCATTATCTTTTTCCCTCTTGCGCCCTACTTGCCTTTATGTCCGGAGTGTGTGTGTGTGTGTGTGTGTGTGTGTGTGTGTGTGTGTGTGTGTGTGTGTGTGTGTGTGTGTGTGTGTGTGTGTGTGTGTGTGTGTGTGTGTGTGTGTGTGTGTGTGTGTGTGTGTGTGTGTGTGTGTGTGTGTGTGTGTGTGTGTGTATCTCAGTGAATAGCGGAGTGCCACAGGATTCAGTGCTAGGGTCCTTTCTCTTTACAGTATACATTAACATCATGGATGTGAGCCTTAAGAATCTTACTTATAAATTTGGAGATGATACCAGAATAAGTGGTGCTTTTCTGTCTGATGAAGACAAAATAAACTTAAAGCAAGATTTAAATATAACTTAATGAATGGTTGACATAATGTCATTTGCTATTTAATGATAACAATGTCAAATTTTGCAGATCGGAAGATGAAAAAAATGTGAATATCATATGCCTGGCCAGAAATCAAGGCAGATCAACTGTGTAAGAGATTTAGGAGTGACGATATAAAAGGATCTCAAAATCTCACAACAGTGTAACCAATTTTCCAAGAATGCAAATAGGGTATTGATATTCGCCAATAGAAATTTCAAATTTAAAAGTAGAGATTTAACCATCCCACATTATAAAAGCCTGGTACGACCACATCTAATATTTCCAGTGAAGTTCTGGCCTCCACACCAACGTAAAGACTTTGCTAAACTATAATTTGTACATCTGCGTGCAACAAAATAAATATCTTCCTTTCGTAACAAGCCATATAATGAGAAATAAAGAGAACTGTACTTTTTTCCGTGAAAAATCACCGTTTTCAAGAGAAGTTATCGAATCATTTAAGATTCTTCAAGGATTTGATACTGCAAGCATAACAGTTTTTCTCCTTTGCCCAAACTTGTCAACACGTGCAAATAGCCTCAAACTCAAGGGAAACAGAGTTAACCTAGAAAATACTAAGTATTTCTTTACCAACGATGTGATCGGGGAGAGGAACAGGCTACCTGAATAATTATATAGTGGAAAGTACCTCCAT
>NC_136955.1:26866950-26924450 GCF_032717465.1 Coenobita brevimanus
TTCCATTCACATGAAACTAAGCAATTCTTCTACAAAAGTGATGCCAATTACTAATCGTTTTGCAGTAGGGTAAAACATCATACTGTACCAACATTTATAATCGCAAAGATAAGTTTTGAGACCAATTAAGCATACTCATTCATGAATTAAATAATTCTAATGTATAAAGTCTTCTAGAAGTAAAGTGTGGAGGATACAACTAAAAAATATTGTTACTGTATGTACTAATAAGTACTTGATGTTACTTTTCCTCACAGAAATAGTGAAGTAAATTTTTCCCATTTCACCCTGTATTATGAAATTCCATGACAAATTTATATGCTGTGCGGTAGTGCTTCACTTTTTCTTGCTGTCTACGACTGGAAAGATTAAAGGCGTGGTGTTCCTACTTTGCTATCCTTGTCTGAGTTATAGAATTCCTTTGTCTTGAAATGACCAAAGTAGTTCTCTCGCTATGTGCTTTCCTTTAACCATCTTTGTTCATCTCTTTAATGTACTAATTTTTAACCCTGCACAGAAGCTTGTTAAGAGCAAACAGGCAATTTGTTTTTCCCACGTATGGTACCTTACTTCCGTACCAATTTCACCTTAACCTGGCGTAGACTGTAATTCTTTGCAACCCATTTCAAGTAGCAAAGAAGTAGTAAAATACAGCTCAAAATTTCTAGATATCTTTTTCATGCCATTTACTTGTATTCTTAACCAATATCATATTCTAGTGATAACCCCAATGTTAAAACCCAGCACTGATGATGCAGAGGTGACAATTTTAGGCCAAGTTAGACGAAAAAGGAGTACATTAGTTCTTCTCCTCTCCCTTCCCTTTCCCTTCTTGTTTCCTTCCTCCTTCTCTCTTTACGTCTTATCCCTTTCTCCTTCCCCCTCCTCCTTTCCTTCCTTTGTTCTTCTCATCCACCTCAGCTAGAGCTCCACCATTCACTTACAGTATTCCTCCTACTCTCTCTCTCTCTCTCTCTTCCAAATTTGGTTCACTTGCTGTTTCCTCTCACTCCCTCTTCTCATTCTTTCCTTTCTTCGTCATTTTTTTTCTCTCACCTCGCTCCTTACCTCTCTCTCTCTCTCTCTCTCTCTCTCTCTCTCTCTCTCTGTTTTCCTAATTTTTTCTTCCTTTCTCCCTTCTGTAGTATTTTTCTTTCCTCTTCTTCTAATATTCCTCTCTCTTTTTTTTTAATATGTACCTCCTTTTATTCTCCTTCCCTCTCTTTCCTCACTCCAGCCTTCAGCTCTTCTCTGTCTCCTCTCTCTTCCATTTCCCTCCTCTTCTCTACTGCCTCACTCAACTTTCCGTCTCTCTCTCTCTCTCTCTCTCTCTCTCTCTCTCTCTTTCTCACTTAACGCTACCACTCCGTCTCTCCTTTCTTCCTCCAAACAAAGCACTCTTTCTCACTTTCATTCTTCCTTATGACCTCTTCCAGCTTTTACCCTTCACCTCTCTTCCTCCGAATCTCACAAATCTCCTCTCTCTCTCTCTCTCTCTCTCTCTCTCTCTCTCTCTCTCATGAATTTATCTTCTCGTCATCCTTGCCCTCCTCTCCATCCCTTCTACTCTTCTCACTCTTTCCTTTTATCCTTTTCTTTATTGTCTTTCTTATCGCTTTCCCGCTGTTCACCTTTCTTCTTATCCCCCACCCCTAAACTCTCTCTCTCTCTCTCTCTCTCTCTCTCTCTCTCTCTAACTCTTGCAGATCCTTTCAATTTACTTTCTCGCGTCACACAATTTTCTCTTAATATATATTTTTTCCTTTTACAAGAACATCTCCTTCCAACGCTTCGCTGTGTGTGTGTGTGTGTGTGTGTGTGTGTGTGTGTGTGTGTGTGTGTGTGTGTGTGTGTGTGTGTGTGTGTGTGTGCGTGTGCGTGCGCGTGCGTGCGTGCGCGCGCGCGCATCGGAACAAGGAAAAGTTCATTCTGTCTGCATGTCTTGTTTTTTCATTCTCTTCCTAATTCCCGTTTTTTTTTTTTTTTTTTTTTTTTACACCAGCTACCTGAGACCGGGTAGCCTTCAGTGCTTATGCTTATCTTTCCAATGTCTATTTTTGTCAACCCTCCTCGCCATGCATCACCATCACAGTCCATCTCACCCAGTCCTCTCCGTCCACCTCACTCGTTTCTAATCTGATGTGGTGAATATCGCGTCAACGTCTGCTCTGCTATAAACTGGTCTTCGACACCCTTATTCCCACGGTAACACCCTCGACTGTGACCTGCCACCCTTAATCGTCCCTTCCCATCTAACTCACTCATGTCCGTTCATTCCACTCAGTTCTGAATGTCCTGTACCGACAAAATTCATCAAACTTTTGTGTAAATGGGGCTGTTTTTTAACATATGGGTATTTTGACATGTGCTGAAAATATGTGGTTTGTCCCCATTCAACCTGAGGACTGAAAGAGGTCAGAAAAGACTTTAAATTTGTGCCGTCATGAATAGGGCTAATATTTGTCACATGTATTCTTAAGCACAATCTCAATGGATTCTTCTTGATGAAAATCGACAAAAATGACGTTAAGTAACCTGAGAGGACCTAAGTTGAGGAAATAGTCTAGACCTGATCTATCTGGATCTGAACATGACTGGAACGAATAACAATTCCTCGAAGTACAGCTGACTTGAGTGGAGGAGACTGAGTCATAATTTAAATCTGCTCAGACCTGAATGGAAGTAAATGGAAACGAGAATACTTAAACTTGCCTATAAGAAGTGATGAGGCTGATGGACCTGAGGTGGCACTGAATTTCCTGGATGGACTTAATTGCCCCGAATGGTCTTGAACTGACCTTTATTGGCCCGAAGTTGACCTGACTGGGCCTTGAAAATGGTCCTTGGCTGCACAACCTTAATTAATATTATAGACAAGAAGTGGCCATAATGGATCTAAACAGAATTAGCCAGTCATGAAACGATGTACCTGGTCATGGACTAGAATCTAGAATGGATCTCAGTTGATGTAAAAGGCTATGAAGAAATCGGGTGTGATCAGAGTGGACCTGGTTAAATATGAAGGCTATGAATGGATATTACTAGACCTGAACGGACCTCCACTGAACTGACTGTTCCTGAACTGGTGAGGAGAACGTTCACTGACTAAGTTTTACCTATATGGTCCTGACGTTCCCTAAGCTGACTTCAAGCAGTCTGACGACCGAAATTGATGTGATGAGCCTAACTTTACACAGACATAGATGAACATTAATCGGCCTTTCCGATCCATCAATATCTGAATGATCGAATATTTATCTAGCTGAGCAGAACTGGATGTGAAGATGTGAAGAACTCTAAAACATTGGATGTGTTGCTTTGATATATTGTTGCTGCCTGTCAGTAAGCGATTCTACTCAGTTTCGGGAGATCTCTTTAAGGAAACAGTTAAAAGAGGCAAGATCTAGCTCCTACAATTCAAAAATTCCCTCCTAAGATGAATATTCGCCTGAAAGTATGAAGAACATAGTAAGGGTATAAAAGTCGTTCTTGTAGTAATGCAGTTAACCAAAATATACCTAATTGAACCTTTATGACCTCATGCCAGTCTGAATGGATCAAACCTACATAAAGTAGACCTGAACTGACTAAAATCAACATTGCTTTCTCTGGGTCTGAGTATGGTTGAAATAACCCACAAAAAGGATGCAGCTGTATCTTAAAAACTCACCTTAACTCTTCTTATGGCTTTCTTGGCTGACATGCATGTCGGCTGACGGTTCTGCAGGACGATGGTTATACTGGCTGACTATAATACCAACTGCTGGCTAAGTAGGCTGCCAGTAGTGTCAGCTGACGGTAATGCTGAACGACAGTTATGCAGGCTAACTGTTATGCCAGCTGATGGTTATTCCAACTGATGGCTATGCCAGGTTACTCTTATGTCAGCAGATGGTTATTCCAATCGATGGCTATGCCAGGCTACTGTTATGACGGCTGATGGTTATGCCGGCTATGATTAATGTCAGCTTTTGATTACACTGGCCAACAATATTCCAGCTGATGACTGTGGAGGTTGATGGGTATGCTGGCAGATAGCTATGCCGCTTGACCGTTATGTTTACTAACGGTTATGCTGGCTGATGGCTATGCTGGCTGATGATTATACCAGCTAATAGTTATATCAGCTGGTGGTTAAACTATCTGATGGTTATACCATTTGATGTTTATACCAGCTGATGGTTATACCTTCTGATGATTATACCAGTTGATGGTTATACCATTTGATGTTTATACCAGCTGATGGTTATACCTTCTGATGGTTATACCAGTTGATGGTTATACCATTTGATGTTTATACCAGCTGATGGTTATACCTTCTGATGATTATACCAGTTGATGGTTATACCATTTGATGTTTATACCAGCTGATGGTTATACCTTCTGATGGTTATACCAGTTGATGGTTATACCATTTGATGTTTATACCAGCTGATGGTTATACCTTCTGATGGTTATACCAGTTGATGGTTATACCATTTGATGTTTATACCAGCTGATGGTTATACCTTCTGATGGTTATACCAGTTGATGGTCATGCAGTCTATGGGTATGCCCGCTGGTGGATATACCGGCCTCAGTTAACGAACATTAGTTCTTACTTTCTCTGTCATTTACTGTATGCTACCTAGTCATGTATATTATTTTCCTCCCCATTTGAAAGAGCTTTTTTTCCTATATTTTTGCAATGATTGCATCCTGGTTTCTCGCCCTTTCTTCCAACTTCTCCCTCAAAATCACTATTCTTCCTGCTCCCTTCCACACTCTCTTCTTTTCTCCTCTATTTTATGCTCACATTCTTGTCTTCATAACTATGGTCTCCTCCTAGTGTCTGCAGTTTTAGGAGCCTCATTTGTTCAAGAATATTAATTTATACCTCACGGAACTCCACATTCTCTCTCTCGCTCCTGTCTCCTCCTCTCTTGATGTAATTTTGCTTCTCACTCACACCAGCAATTCCTGCCTCTCTCTCTCCTCATATCTTCACTTAATTCTGTTTCTCACTCGGACCAGCAATTTCTACCTAACCCTCTCTCTCTCATGATTCCTTACCAGTCAATTGCACGTTAGTTATAAGCAGAGTACTAATTCATGTTTTTACAGATGGAATTATGTCATACCTTGCACTAATCAGCTATTTCGTTAAGGATACCCAATATGGTTTCATGTGAGGTAGATCATGTCTGGCTTTTAGCCTGAAATTTACTATTATATATATATATATATATATATAGTGTTTATGATGAAACGCGGACACATGACATTTTAACTGAAATTTCTAGAGGACCTACCAACAGAACCTCACAAGAAGTACTGAAAAAGTGCAGAACCCACGAGGACCAGTTGACAGTGAACTGGCTAAATGGCAGGTGACAGGGAGTAATAGTAAGTGGAGCATGTCAAGGGGGGAAGTGAAATATGAATAAATTACCAATAAGTCGTCAGTTGTCGCAGTGGGAAAAGGAATATACTGAGTATACAATATCTATACTGAATATATCTCCACTACTTATGGGAGAAAAAGGAGTCACCACTGACACGACAGCAATTGACCTGTGAAATAAAGTAATAAGTTTTACTTTGTTCTGGCTTACTTTGCCATTCTCTACAAAACGAAAATTTCATAAACGTTCTCAACAGTACACAGCGGAGACTAATCACTCACAAATGCTGAACTGTTGATACTGTTGGCCTCTGATAAAGTGTCCTTAGCCCTGACAATCGATAATTAATACTAATAAAGACAGACTCCTGCTGGCGCTAGCTCCTGGCTGGCGCAAACGGATTTATGAATATGAAAGAACTGGCTTAACTACCAGTCGTGATTAATATAAGAAGTTTGTGCAAACTGGGAGTACCAAACTGACGTAAGCACAGTAAGGAGAATTGAAGCATGAGTCTTCCATTTTAATCAAGCTCAAAGAAGAGAACTGAAAAATTTATTGACTACAAACAAATTGAATTCTTACGTTACGAGATAAACTAGTAATCACTCACTCAAATCAGACAGCTTGCTAATACTCTTAAGCCTAGAAAACACACAACAAAATACTGGTCAGTGGTGAAAACGAAGTTGTGGCTGTGAAGAGACTGGATAGCACTGCTACTCAGGTCACATTACTGTGCACCGTACTGACGTCCACTGTTGGCGATCACCAGCTGCGTGGGTAGTAGCACTGCTAGAGACTGGGTGATAAGCCGCTAAGACGGGGTCTTCGCTTCTCTGCACTGTTCTCAGTGTCCTCCTCTCATGGCAGCACTACATCAGGTGACTAATGTTTTCACGCTAGCCACAAAGCAATACATGAATGATCACCGAAAGTAGGCGTGGCTTAGCTTAACGGCTAAAGAGGCAGGGCGGTGGAACGATAATTCACAAAAGTATCACTCAGCAATGCGCCAAGGGCGTGCATAAAAACAATCACTAGTGAAACAATGACGGACATTTTGAGAACAATCCCGATTGGAGCACTGTCAGGACAGTTAGCTGAGTGAATATTTCTGTTTTTTTCACTAAAGCATCTTGCATTCCCAGAATAATACAATGTCATGAAAATGTATAAAAACACTATCGTCTTCACCGCATTCCAGACTCAGTTTCTTGTGGCATCGTCTCCAAGGATTCCCGATCTACTGTTTACGACACCCGTCCTAGTTTCCCGAAGCCCTTTGGTTACTGGGTCCGCACTGTTATGTTAGCCCTCTCTGTTCCGAGACTGGCAGTTTGTCCACATCGGACCCCAAGGGTAATTTCTTGGCTACTCCCTCGTGTGACATTTTGTAGGTCCGTTGTTGAAAAAAAGGGCTCGCTTCCCTCTCAGGTGACCCTCTCTCTCTTCTTGAACATGCCTCCACTCATGAGGGTTCTATCCCCGTCTATACTGATGGGTCTAAGACTGATACTGGAGTAGGTTTTGATGTTGTCTTCCCTTCCTTTAGTAGGGGTGGTAGCCTACCTGTCATTACATCAGTGTATACAGCTGAACTGACCACAATTTTACATGCTCTTATAATCATTTTTACTCTCCCCCAGTCCGTCTTTGTGGTTTTTAGTGACTTGCATAGTGCTCTGTCTGCACTGGAGTCTTTTAATGCATCCCATCCATTGGTTCTATCAATTTTCGAGTGGCTTTTTCTTATTGGCCGTCGTGGCCGTCATGTGGACTTCTGTTGGGGTCCCGCACATGTTGGTATGGTGGGCAATGAGAGGGCAGATACATTAGCTAAAGCTGTGTCTTCTCAACAGCCCCCAACTGACTACCCACTTCCTGCTTCTGATGTAACACCTTACTTGCGGTGCACAATTCGTACTTCTTGGCAGAGACACTGGGATGATGTTACACATAATAAGCTGAAAGAAATCTTTCAGAGAGTGGTTGTGCCAAGGGTTCTCCCCTCCATGCCTTGGCGATTGGAGGTGGCTCTTGCTAGGCTTCACATTGGGCACTCTCGGTTTGCACATGGGTTCCTCATGAGTGGTGAGACTCAATCGTATTGTGATGACTGCCTTGTTCCCCTTACTATCCGTCACTTGCTGGTCGAGTGTCCGAGCTTGGGGGACCTACGTCAGAGATTCCTCCATAGGCATAAGGAGGCAGATGGTGCCTATTGTTTGTCCTCGATGCTTAGTGAAGCCTCTAGCAATGTTACTGATGTTTTCAGTTTTCTTCAGGAGGCGGACCTCCTTCCACTTTTATAAGTAATTAATATTTTATAAACTATTCTCTTCTTATTATCTGATATTTTATTCCTACTAACAGATATTACCTTTTTTTTTTTAATATGCACTTTTTTTTTTGCCGCATCTTTTACTTTGTTTTCCAGTGGCATATGACCCTGGCAGTTGCGCCACCAGATTCTTTTTAATAAAATCAATCAATCAATGTATAAAAACACAATTTGGCAAGTCCACGACAGAGCATCTATGCCTTAAGTAAATGTTATAAATGGGGGTTCCCCAGAGTTCAATGTTAGGGAGAATGGAATGTACTCTATATGTAAATGATGACTATGTGGGATTAAGCAATGGTTCGTCAAAATTCGAATGTGACACCTAAAGTGAAAGTGCATGTATCTAAAAATGACAAGTTATGATGGCAAAATGATGTAGATCATCATCAATGATCTCTGAAAATTCTAATGTCAGTTAATGTTAATAAATGTCAGGTAATGGATGCTGAAAATCTTAATATAAATAATTTATTACTTTTTCATGATGCACAAAAACTTAAGAGCAGTCAGTTTTATCAAAGATAATATGATCTGTGACACTGTTGAATGTTGAATATATTAAAATTCTAAAAGAATTCAACAAAGCTTGAATAGGGAAGATATTTACAGTAGTTCATCATTGACCCACATGAGTTTATGGCCTATAACTAAGAGGTCATTGAGTTCAAAGGCAATTTTCAAGACAGTCAATAATCAGGGTCACGGGCAAGGTCATACTTCGATTCCTGTGTGTCTGTGCTTGAACAAAATACTAAAACAGTTTTGATCGTATTATAGCCAAATTTGCTTGAAGGATTGGTGGTCAGCAAATGGGTAGACCTACAGTATATTTCAAAGCGGGAGCATTGTAGGAATAGTGTTGTTCATGTATCTGTTATATATTTATTTATTCATATGAAAATGAAGTGTTGCCCTCCCTCAGACTCAGCAACTTTATCAAATCTCCATATTTAGGCACTGAGGCATTGACTTAACCCCTTGATTGCTGCTGGCATCGAGCAATGTTTTGCTCTAACATGCCGGTGACGTCAAATTAGCACGAGCTATAAAAGACTGCAAACAATTATGGGAAGGGAACGAAGGTTACTAGTACGTTTACCCGACCCTACTCGCCATCCAAAGCACTCAGGTGGGTCCCTTTTCTACCATACGCAATATCGAAGCTGGTATTGTTTTCAATGTGTGTGTGTGTGTGTGTGTGTGTGTGTGTGTGTGTGTGTGTGTGTGTGTGTGTGTTAGCATGATAACTTCGCAACCACTCAAGATATCATCACAAAGTGTTACAGGTGTGTAGTAGGGAAAAAAAAAAACGATCACGGGTTTGAAACTGGTGAAAGTAGGTCAAGGTCTGTCTGTCTGTTACCATGAGAACTTCACAACCGCTCAAGATATAAAAAAGTTTTACAGGTGTGTAGTATGGATGAAAATCTACGAGTATTGGTTTCAGTTTATTTGTGTGTCTGCGTGCCTCTTAGCTCGATAACTTCACAACCGCTCAAGATATCATCACAAAATTTTACAAGTGTGTAATAGGGATGAAAATCATCGAGTTCGATATTGGTGAAAGTAGGTCAAGGTCAAGGTGATAATCCATGCCGCTCTAGATATGTATAGGCTCGCGGCTGTGTGATTCCCTCCTTGTGGGGGCGTCAAGTTCCCTGATGTTTTCCCCCCTCTGTCGACATGTTAATGGCACTTGCAATAATTTAACGATACCTTCCTCAAATCATAACGAATCACAAGATGGGTTTAGAAAACTAAATAACACAATGCCAGGTGCACCAGATAATCCTCTTCACATATGTAAGAAAAACAAATCCATCCATCCATCCATCCATCATCCAATCCTACATTGCCCCATGAGGAGCGTAGGAGCCCGGGGCTAGGCAGCTGGTCCCGACATTTAAGATGAGAGTGACCAGCCTTACTCATCCCTGAGTGGCATTACATGAGCAATCAGCCCCAAACATCCCATGGATATAAACCTTCGCCGGCTCAATTTGATTGGAGTGCAATAATTTCCCACTAAACCACCAGGCGCCAAAATTTGGTTATATCGTTACCACCCAGCGTAGTAAATGGTTTCCTGGTGTTCAGGAAACCATTTGGCTTGTCACTCAGTGTAGAGTCACCCACAGGGAGAAGGAAGAGGAAAGAATGAAGGAAAGAAAGACAGAAGAGGGAGTGTAAAGTCACCCGTAGGCAGAAGGACAAGGAAAAAATGAAGGAAAGAAAGACAGAAGAGGATGGAATGAAAGAAGGATGGAGAAGAGGAAAGGGTAGACACCCAACAGCAGCACTACATCGAGTGAGTGGATGGTGAGTGCCCCCACCCACCACTAAAAAAAAAAAAAAAAAAAAAAAAAAAAAAAGGATTTTTTTTTTTTTTTTTTTTTTTTTTTTTTTTATGGTTCTGGGGTGGTTAAGGGAAGCCCGCAAATTTCTGAACCCATGGCCACTGAGGGTTGACCATAGACTTTAGTGTATCTAATAAAGTCCATTATTAGGCCCCTGAAATTCCTCCTTCCATGAAAGACTCCTTTACATATTTTAAAACGGAAGGTCAAAGGCCAAGATCATATGGCAAGGACAAATATTTGACTTTATATATCAAAAGTTATGGGTTAAGTTGATGAAAGGATGAAAGGTCAAGCAAGGATGGAGAGAGCTGATTTTAAGATCAAGAGGTCAAAGGTCAAGGTCACAGGAGGTACACATAGGTAGTGTTGATCCTTTTTTTGCAAACTTAGGGGAAATGTTGAGGGTCAGACAAGAATAAATTAATCATATTTTGAGAACAATCCGTTAGTGGCAAGGTAAAAGGACAAATTCAAGTATTCGGCCCCAAAACCATTTGTAGGGCGCGCGTAATGTAATCTCTGAGTGCTTCTACCTCTTTCTATTTAGTTTTCTGTACCACTACTTCTCAGAGGGTTTGTAGGGAAAAGGCTTCTTTCTGCTATATCTTTATTCTTTATGGTTTGTGAGTAGAAGTGTACTCTTTACCAACATTAACGTCAGACCACCTCTATGCAGTCCTAAGATCTGTGTCACTTGTGTAACTGTGAAACTCCAATTCTCTCTCTCTCTCTCTCTCTCGGCCTCTTTATATCCTGCCTACCTCACTGCATTTTATCCCTAACTCACACTGGTTCTTTCCTACCTCATAAATCTCTCAATTTTTTTCTCTATTTTGTTGCTCGTTCTCCCTGCCTGCCTCATTTTCTACCTGACTCATGTTTCGCTCCTCCTGCCTTACTCTTACCTACCTCTGCCTCTTCCTTCCTCACTCTTAACTCTCTCCACTCCCTGTTTACTTTCTTCCGTCCTATCTTGTCTCTCCTTTCCTCTTGCATCATTTTTAGTGTTTACCAACCACCCACTTACCTCCCGTTGCCAACTCCTGCCTTCCTCTCGCCAACACTCACTTTCCGCCTACCTTCCTTCCTCTTATCTTCCATATCTATCCTTGCTGCCTACTTCATTTTCTGCTCGACATAGTTTCTCGCTTACTTCACTCCTACATAGCTCAGGCCCTTCTTACCTACCTCATGCTTATCCTCATTTTCTACTTACATCCTTTCATCTTATTTTGCCTATCCTGCTTGCTTACCTACTTCATTTCTGCCTTAATATAATTTCCCTCCTGTTTCACTATATTTCCTACCTGCCTCTCTTCATTTTTCCTGCCTCCCTCGCCACTGCCCTCATCTTTCATTCCCCGTCTGTTTCCTGCTTCCTCTCAGCATACCAGATATACTAGTAATGTTGACTCTAATTTATTGTTTCCTGATAAGCTTTGTTCTGTGACAAGTGTAGGGCACAATTTTAGTCATCCCGTATTTTATGAATTATCACTTTATGTTATGCTTCTTCGTGGTCGTTCTCAGCTTTCTTCCTGCCAGATTCTACTACAATAATTTTTTGGTGGGAGGAGGACGCTTCGTATTTATTTACCGTAACCTTATCTTTCAAGCATACAAGAGATATCATTGTCATTACCTAATTAATAAATAAATGCAGAGGTACTAACAAGTCTGGTGCTGTTAGTACCTCCACCAACGAAGAGAGACGATGTACTCACCCATCTTATTATCTGCTTGTGTACAAGATATCTCAAAAAGTTGTTATAGGATTTCGATAAAATAGTGTAGGCTACATAGGTGGGCAGTGGGTCAAGGAAGAGTTGCGTAAATTCTGAGGTGCAGTTGATCTCTATGCAGAAATGAATAATACATTCCATTGGCACTGGCAAAGGTTTGCGCTCCCTAATTTTTGTGTCAGGGGAGACGAAAATCATAGAATAATTGGTTATGTGACGCCGCATAAAAATTCATCTGATTGGAAATGGGAATTACTGCAAAAAATCATAGATTTTATGGGTGGTGGTTGAGGTATGCGCTTCCTGATTGCTTTCTAGTTACCTTCGCCAACGAATTTGTGGAAGGTTATAAATTCAACTATGTTTGTCTGTTTGTCCACACGCAGTCTTTAAAAGTTCTCAGAGAATTTCAATGAAATCTTGTGGAAGCGTGGGCCATAAGGCAAGAAAGAACTGAATAAATTTGGGGGCTGATCCGGATATGGATCCAGAGTATCCACAACAATATCTCCAAAACTTCTCAAATGAAATTTTGTTGGATGGTGGGCCATGGGTCAAGAAAGAACTGATTAAATTTCGGGGTGGATCAGGATCCGGATCCTATGTTTCCCGAATAATATCTGCAAAACTTCTTAATTTCATTAAAATTTTGTGGAAGAATGGGCCATTAGTCAAGGACACATTAATTAATTTCTGGGTTGGTTATGGATCCTATATATTTCCCACAATATTTCCACGGGTCCGGTTCCGGATCCTTTTTAATGGCAATGGCAATGAGGAAGGTATGCGCTCTCTGAGTGCTTTCTAGTTTACTCTGTTCTCATTTTACATTGTACTTTTAACTCTCTCTCTCTCTCTCTCTCTCTCTCTCTCTCTCTCTCTCTCTTTTCTTTCTGCCTCCCGCGCTTTTTTCCTGCCACTTCCTCTCTCAACTTAATTCCCTCCCCCCCTCTCTCTCTCTCTTTCGTTGATAATCACAGTCCAGTCAGTCACACGTTAGTTATAAACAGAGTACTGATACGTGGTATTATAGACAGAATTATATCATACCTTGCCCTTATCAGCTATTTGATTAGGGATAACCAGCATTGCTTCATACGGGGCATATCACGTGTGACTGTTTAGCTTGAAATTTGCAAAAGATATATTTTGTTTTTGATGAAACGCGGTCATATGACACTTTGAAGTTTCTGGAAGGTATTTACTATGAGAATCTCACAAGAAGTAATATATAAAGTGAAGTACCTTGGAGGAAGAGTTATTAGTCAACTGGTTAACAGACAGGCAACAGCGGGAAATTGTAATGGAGCTCCTACACCTAAATTAAATGTCAGAAGTTAGGTTCCCCAGTGTTCAGTCTGAGGTTCAGTGCAATGTAATGTCTTGGTAAATGACGAAGAGTTGGATTAAACGATACTTCGTCAAAATTCGAATGTGGCAACAGAAGTGAGTGCTATCGATCTTAAAATGATAAGCTATGACTACAAATTGTTTTAGACCAAAGTAAATGATCTATAAAATGGCACATGTCATCTAACGTTCATAATTGTCAGGCAAGGCATTTTGAAAATCTTAAAAGAAAGTCATTTGAGTTCTTAACGATGCCCGAAAACTCACAGGATCAAAGGAATTATGATTTGTGACACTGTTCATCAGTGAAATTATAAACCCTCTCAAAGAATTCAACAATTCTCGGAAAAGGCAAGATATGTGTAGTAGCTCATCAATATCGCACATGGGGCCCTGGCCTACAACTGGAAGATTGCTGAGTTCAAAAGCAATTTTCGGAATAATCAATAATCGGAGTCACAGGCAAGGTCGTACTTTGACTTTGTGTACTTGTGCATGAACAAAAATCTAAAACAGTTTTGATCTTATTTTAGCCAAATTTGATGGAAAGATGGACGGTCAGCGATGGGGGTGACCTATTTTTGGATGTGGGAGCACCTGTAGGAGTGGCGCTGTCCGTCTGTCATCTTTTTTTTCAGGCGAGGTACTTCACTCACTTAGACTTAGAAGCTTCATTGAATCCCTAGATTAAGGTCCTGAGGCTTCGACTTAATGCTCGTAGGCTTTAGCGTCTTTTACAAAATCCAATATTAGGCCTCAGAAACTCCTCCCTGAATCCAATACTCCTGCATTTATTTTTTATAGAAAAACAGGTCAAATGTCAAAATCATTTGGCAAAGACAAATATCTGACTGTATCATTCAAAGAGTTTTTGGTCAATGTTGGTGGAAGGATGGGGGATCAAGCAAGGTTGTAGGGATTTGATTTTGTCGTCAAGATGTTAAAGGTCAAGGTCCCAGAAGGCCAACTTGGGTACTGTTGATCATTTTTGCAAACTTAAGGGAAATGTATAGAGTTAGACAATAATGAGTTAGTCCTATTTTGAGAACATTTGGTCAAATGTCAATGTAACAGAACAAAGTCAAGTATTTTGCACTTGGACCATTTTTAAACCCTTAAAGGCAAACGTTGTTGGACCTGTCTTGTATGACATACGTTGAGTGTAACCAACTCCTTTTTTGAAAAATCAAAACACATGGTTGTAATCAATTTTTATTGGGTTTCTGGCCATGAAAAGAAAGAACAACTCTTCTACTTTCCTGTGATATACTTACTTTAGTAATTATTGAAAAATAAAAATGTTTTATGGGTGACTAAAGGAACCTAACCAAAATTGCCTTTTTTTTTTACGTTACTGAATAAAAAATTAATTACTCGGCCCGTATGAGGATTTAAGATCTGAGATTATATATGCTGCTTCTCAGGTCCCGTGGCCGTATCCTGTAAGTGGCTCACACTTCTGGCTCATGAGGGTCACTGTGGTAAGACACCCTGAAAAGGGCTAAAAAAAAAAAAAAAAAAAAAAAAAAGGGAAATTTTCACTATACAAATTTTTTATGACGTTATGGTTCCCTGTATATACACCCTAATGACTTTGTAAATTTCGTTTGACACTAAACTATGATTTTAAGACCCAAATGATGAGGACTGATACTTTATATGACGATAATATGACGATAATATAAGACACAATGTTTAGTTTTCTTTTACTGACCTACATCCCCTCACAATCGGTACACAGGGTTTAGCTGTGGCTGAGACACACTGAGAGGTCACACTTGATGCACTGGTGTTCACAAGAGTCTCTAGTTCTATGTCTGACAGCAGTGTCTTTCCTTTTCCTTTTCCTTTGTCCTTTGCCTTCGATATATTCTTTATATTCACTTTAGTCTTCACTTTAGTCTTTTTGTTCCACTTTTATCTTAGTCTTTATATAATATTACTTATAATCAGCAAAAAAAATAAAAAAAAATAGGAAAAACCCAATAAAATAATATAGTACATAAAGTATAATATAAAGTGTAATATATGTAGTATATATATAGTATTTCTATAATATATAATGTAAATAATATATATAATATATAATAACATAAGATACATAACAAAAAAACAGTCATACACATATATTTCCAAAAAAATAATGGCACACTCCTATAGTAGTTTTACTTGTAGAGCATACGCTAAGTCCTAAAATCGTGTGTCGTGCACAGCATACGATAGGTCTGATGGACTAAAAACGCAAATAAATCCCACAATGGGAAAACAAGAGGGAGCACACTTACTTCACACAATAGGCCTAGGCAAACACTTCACATACCTGGACGGCCTGGCCAGCATCTTCAAAGGAAGACAAGGTACCGCATGTTTTACAAAAACAAAATCCCAAAATGGTGAAGATATGCCTTTAAGGGTTGGCAGCACATGGTGCAGTCTGTGAGGGCTTCTACCTCTCTCTATTTTATATTCTGTACGACTGCTTGCCAGAGGGTTTGGAGAGGAGAGGCTTCTTTCTATTATTTTCTTTTTCTTTCAGCTTTGTAAGGAGAAATCGTTATTTACCAACATTAACGTCAGACCACCTCGTTGCAGTCCTAAGAGCTGTGCCATCTGAGTATCTGTGGAGCTGTGAAACTGCAGTTCTCTCTCTCTCTCTCTCTCTCTCTCTCTCTCTCTCTCCTCTTCATATCCTGCCTACCTCACTGCATTTTATCCCTAACTTTCACACCGGCTCTTTCCTGCCTCACAAATCTCTCATCTTTTTTCTTTCTATTTTGTTGCTCGTTCTCCCTAACTGTCTGACTGCCATATTTTCTGCCTGACGCATGTTTCCCTCCTCCTACCTCACTCTTACCTACCTCTGCCTCATCCTTCCTCACTCTTAACTATCTCCAGTCCCTGTTTACTTTCTTCCGTCCTGTCTTGCCTCTCCTTTCTGCCTGCCTCATTTTTAGTGTTTACCAACCACACACTTACCTCCCGTTGCCAATTCCTGCCTTCCTCTTGCCTGCACTAACTTCCCGCCTACTTTCCTTCATATCTTCCATACCTATCCTTGTTGCCTACTTCATTTTCTGCTCGACTTAGTTTCTCTTGCTTCAGTCCTACATATCTCTGGCCCTTCCTACCTACCTAATGCTTATCATCATTTTCTGCTTACATCCTTTCATCTTATCTTGCCCATCCTTCTTGCTTACCTACTTCATTTCTGCCTTAATATAATTTCCTTCCTGTTTCACTGTATTTCCTACCTGCCCCTCTTCATTTTTCCTGCCTCCCTCGTCACTTCCCTCATCTTTCATTCCCCGTCTGTTTCCTGCTTCCTCTCAGCATACCAGATATACTAGTAATGTTGACTCTAATTTATTGTTTCCCGATAAGCTTTGTTCTGTAACAAGTGTAGGGCACAATTTTAGTCATCCCGTATTTTATGAATTATCACTTTATGTTATGCTTCTTCGTGGTCGTTCTCAACTTTCTTGCTGCCGGATTCTACTACAATAATTTTTTGGTAGGAGAAGGAGGCTTCGTATTTATTTACCGTAACCTATTATTTCACGCATACAAGAAATATCATTGCCATTACCTAATCAATAAATAATTGCAAAGGTACTAACAAGTCTGGTGCTGTTAGTACCTCCACCAACAAAGATAGAGAGACGATGTGCTCACCTGTATTTTTGTCTGTTTGTGTACAAGATATCTCAAAAACTTCTTATCGAGTTTCAATAAAATATTGTAAATAGGTCGGCAGTGGGTCAAGGAAGAGTTGCTTAAGGTGCAGCTGATCCTGATGCAGGAATGAGTAATACATTTCATTGGCATTAACGGAGGTATGCGCTCCCTGAGTTTTGTATCAGGGGAGACTAAAATAGTAGAATTACTGGCTATGTGAGACCGCATAAAAATTCATCTGATAGGAAGTGGGAATTACCGCTCAAAATCATGAATTTTATTGTGGTGGGTGAGGTATGCGCCTCCTGATTGCTTACTATGGTGGTACCAATCTTAAGTGGCGGTTTGGGTGGGGCACGAACCTCTGTACAGTGTTGCCACGTGTTCCATACCCGCTATGTGAATGGCTCTGATATATGTAATAGGCATCACAATAAGTTAAACACATAAGAATATAATGGTAACGTTATATTCTTATGTGTATGAAAGAACAGTAAACTGATTATGCGTGAAATATTTATACGGCAATACAAAAACGTGGCATAATTATTTTACAGTGTTGCTTAAAAAAAAAGTAGTCACTTTTATTGGCTGTTACCGTATTTCTGGGGTTGGTAATAATGTCACAATTATGATTATAAGATAATGTGCAGGAATATAAGCAAAAATATGCCAGTTTCTTAGTAAAAAAAATATATACATTAAACCCTCGTGAGCGGCAACACTCACACACACCCAGCCCGACCTGGTCATCTGTGAGGGATAGAGGAATAAGCCTGTTTGGGGACACCTCTTAAAAAAAACGCGCCAAGACTTGAACCTCCTGGGTGGTGTGGAAATAAAGTCAAATTTACAATATGTACATTATGACTTAAAAGAAAATAACCAAAATGTATCTAAAATACCACAGACGAGAGAGAGAGAGAGGGGGGGGGGGGAGGCAGACCAGGGGCAGTGTTGAGTGCAGCTGAGTGAGAGATGGAGGAAGGGAGGGAAGGAAGGAGGGAGAGAGTGATTGAATGAAAACAAATCATGGCGCCACAACAACGAGGTCATCTGGCGCCATATGTAAAACAATAATATTTTTAAATATAATTAGATATAATAAAAACAAAATAAAGAAATGAAAGCACAAGTTTATAAGTCACTCATAAAAGAAACAAAATTCCCCAGGGTGACGCACATCTCCCCAAGGAGAGAGAGAGAAAGAGAGAGAGAGAGAGAAGGCAGGCAAGGGGCAGTGTTGAGTGCATTGTCAAGCTGAGGGAAAGATGAAGGGAGGGAAGGAAGGAGGGCAAGAATGATTGAATGAAAAGGCGCCGTAACACAGAGGTCATCTGGCGTCATATGTAAAACAATAATATAATAAAAAACAAAATAAAGAAAGCACAAGTTTATAAGACATAAAAGAAACAAAATTCCCTAGGGTGATGCACATTCCCCCCAGGAGAGAGAGAGAGAGAGAGAGAGAGAGAGGCATCGCGAGTATAGAAAACGTGGCAACACTGTACAGAGGTTCGTGCCCCACCCAAACCGCCACTTTAGAATGGTACGACCATAGTTTCCTCTGCCAACGAACTTGGGGAAGGTTGTATATTCACCTATGTTTGTCTGTTTGTGCACACGCTGTCTTCAAAAGTTCTCAGTGAATTACAAAGAAATCCTGTGGAAATGTGGGCCATAAGGCAAGGAAGAATTGATTAAATTTGGGGGTGGATTCGGATCAGGATCCGGAGTATCCCGCACAGTATCTCCAAAAGTTCTCAAATGAATTTCAGTGAAATTTTGTTGGATGGTGGGCCATGGGCCAAGAAAGAATTGATTAAATTACGGGGTGGATCCGGATCCTACGTTTCCCAAGAAATATCTGCAGAAGTTCTCAATTAAACGTCAATAAAATTTGGTAGAAAAGTGAGCCATTGGTCAAGGACACAATGATTAAATTTTTGGATGGTTATGGATCCAGTAGGCTATATTACCCACAATGTTTCCAAGGATCCTGTTCTGGATCCTTTTTAATGTCAGTACCAATGGGGGGAGGTATGCGCTCGTTATTATCTAGTTTGCTCTGTACTCATTTCACATTGTACTTTTAACTTTCTCTCTCTCTCTCTCTCTCTCTCTCTGCCTCCCACACTTTTTCCTACCTCTTCCTCTCTCGACTTAATTCCACCGTCCTCTCTCTCTCTCTCTCTCTCTCTCTCTCTCTCTCTGCCTCCCACACTTCTTCCTGCCTCTTCCTCTCTCGACCTAATTCCACCGTCCTCTCTCTCTCTCTCTCTCTCTCTCTTACTTTCTGCCTCCCACACTTTTTCCTGCCTCTTCCTCTCTCGACTTAATTCCACCGTCCTCTCTCTCTCTCTCTCTCTTACTTTCTGCCTCCCACACTTCTTCCTGCCTCTTCCTCTCTCGACTTAATTCCACCGTCCTCTCTCTCTCTCTCTCTCTTACTTTCTGCCTCCCACACTTCTTCCTGCCTCTTCCTCTCTCGACTTAATTCCACCGTCCTCTCTCTCTCTCTCTCTCTCTCTCTCTCTCTCTCTCTCTCTCTTACTTCTGCCTCCCACACTTTTTCCTGCCTCTTCCTCTCTCGACTTAATTCCACCGTCCTCTCTCTCTCTCTCTCTCTCTCTCTCTCTCTCTCTCTCTCTCTCTTTCGTTGATAATCACAGTCCAGTCAGACACACTCAGTTATAAACAGAGTACTAATACACGTTATTACAAACAGAATTATATCATACCTTGCTCTGATCAGCTATTTGATTAGGGATAACCAGCATGGCTCTATCTGGGGCACATTACGTATGAATGTTTAGCTTGAAATTTGCAATAAGATATATTTTATTCATGATGAAACGCGGTCATATAACACTTTAAACGAAATTTCTAGAAGGTATTTACTAAGAGAACCTCACAAGATGTAATGTTTAAAGTGAAGTACCTTGGAGGAAGAGTTAATAGTGAACTGGTTAACTGACAGGCAACAGAGGGTAATAGTCTTGGAGCTTCTACACGTAAATTAAATGTCAGAAGTAGGGTTCTGCAGAGTTCAGTGTGAGGTGCAATGCAGTGTAGTGTCTAGGTAAATAACGAAGCGTTGTATTAATCGATACTTCGTCAAAATTCCAATGTGGCGCCAAAAGTGAGTGCTATCTATCTGAAAATGAGAAGCTATGACTACAAAGTGTTTTATATCAAACTAAATGATCTGTGAAATGGCTAATGTCACAACGTGAAAAAACCTCAGGCAGAGTATGTTGAAAACCTTAATAGAAAATCATTCATGAGTTCTTAACGATGCACCAAAACAGACGAGCAACCCACAGTATCAAAGGAAATATGATTTGTGACGTTGTTCATCAGTGGACGTATAAACATTCTAAAAGGATTCAACTAAACTCGAAAAACGCAAGGTATGTTTAATAGCTCATCATCATCGCACATGGGGTCTTGGCCTACAGCTAGATGATCATTGAGTTCACAAGCAATTTTCGGGACATTTAATCAATCATCAGATCACCGGCAAGGTCATACTTCGACTTTGTGTGCTTGTGCATGAACAAAATTATTAAAACTGTTTTGATCTTATTTTAGCCAAATTTACTGGAAGGATTGACGTCAGCGAAGGGGGTGACCTATTTTTGGAAGCGAGAGCATCTGTAGGAGTGGCGCTGCCTATCTTTTTTTTTTTCTTTCTTTTTTCAAGCAAGGTACCACACTCACCCAGACTTAGCAACTTCACTGAGTATCTCGATTAATGTCCTTAGTCTTCGACTTAATGCCCTCAGACTTTCTTGACTTTAACGAAATCCAATTTTAAGCCCCTGAAACTCCTTCCTCGATGAAACAGTCTGGCTTTTTTTTTTTTTTAGAACAGTAAGACAAACGTGAAGATCGTATGTTAAGGACAAATATTTTACTTTATAATTCAAAGTTTTGGGTCAGTCTTGGTGGAAGGATGGGAGATCAATCTAGGTTGGAGAGATTGGATTTTGTCATCAAGATACCAAAGGTCATGGTCCTTGGAAGCCAACGTTAGTAGTGCTGATCTTTTTTGCCAACTAATGGGAAATATAGAGGGTTAGACAAGAATAAGTTAGTCCTATTTTGAGAACATTTGGTCAAATGTCAAGGCAACTGAACAAAATCAAGTATTCGGCACTTGGACCATTGTTAAGGCTTACGTGGTGCAGTCTCTGAAGGCTTCTACCTCTTTCTGTTTTATTTCCCGTACGACTGCATGCCAGAGGGTTTGGAGAGGAGAGACTTCTTTCTATTATTTTCTTTTTCTTTCAGTTATGTAAGGAGAAATCGTTATTTACCTACATTAACATCAGACCACCTCGTTGCAGTCCTAAGATCAGTATCATCTCAGTGTCTGTGTAACTGTGAAATTGTAATTCTCTCTCTCTCTCTCTCTCTCTCTCTCTCTCTCTCTCTCCATATCCTGCCGACCTCACTGCATTTTATCCCTAACTCTCACACCGGCTCTTTCCTGCCTCACAAATCTCTAATTTTTTTCTCTCTGTTTTGTTGCTCGTTCTCCCAGCCTGTCTGTCTGCCACATTTTCTGTCTGATTCATGTTTCCCTCCTCCTGCCTCGCTCTTACCTACCTCTGCCTCCTCCTTCCTCACTCTTAACTATCTCCAGTCCCTGTTTACTTTATTTCGTCCTATCTTGTCTCTCCTTTCTGCCTGCTTCATTTTTAGTGTTTACCAACCACACACTTACCTCCCGTTGCCAACTCCTGCCTTCCTCTTGCCTACACTTACTTCGCGCCTACCTTCCTTCCTCTTATCTTCCATATCTGTCCTTTCTGCCTACTTCATTTTCTGCTCGACTTAATATCGCTCTTACTTCACTCTACAAATCTCTGGCCCTTCCTACCTACCTCATTCTTATCCTCATTTTCTGCTATATCCCTTCGTCTTATCTTGCCCATCCTGCTCACTTGCCTACTTCATTTCTGCCTCATTCTGATTTCCCTTCTGTCTCACTATTTTTCCTACCTGCCTTATCTTCATTTTTTCCTGTCGTCCTCTTCATTGCCTTCACCTCCCATTCCCCGTCAGCTTCCGGTTTCCTTTTTGCCTACCAATTATGTTGATTCTACTCTATTGTTTCCCATTAAGACTTGTTCTGTGACATCAGGTGTAGAACACACTTTTAGTCATTCCGTATTATATGAATTATGAATTTGTATTATGCTTCCTCGAGGTCGTTCTAATTTTCTTTTTCCCTTGCCGGCTACGGCTGGAGGAATATTTGGGTGGGATGAGGCTTCTTCTTTTGCTCTCCCGGTCTTTCAAGTATGCAAGGGATATAGTTGTTACCTAATCTATATCAAATGGTTGTACAGGTACCAACAAGTCTATTGCTATTACTACCTTCACCAACGAAGTCAGAGAGACGATATGTATTATCCCGTTTTTTTTTTTTTTTTTTTCAACAAGATGTTATTTGATTACAGTAAAGCATGGAAGATATGTGAGCAGTGGGTCAAGGAAGAATATGCTTGAATTTTAAGGTGAAACCCGATGTAGGAATATTCAGAAACTAACATGGCATTGGCGGAGTTATGCACTCTCTAGTTTTTGTGTGGGCAAACCAAAATCATACAGGTAATTGGTTATGTGAATCGTAAAACTATTCATCTGCTAGGAAATAGGAACTATCGCTGTAAATTACAGGTTTTATGGCTGTTCGCGGAGGAATGCGCTTTCTGATACATATTTCGTTTACTCTTTACTCATATCACATTGCACTTTTACCCCCCCCCCTCTCTCTCTTTCTCTCTCGCATATATTTGTCAGCTCTTTTCCACTCTTTTAAAAGCTCTTTCTTACTGCTTCATAAATGTTCATATTCTTATCCACATAAATTCCATAAGGTGTTCAATTTAGAAGCCTCTTTAATTCCATTAATAAGTCATATGTAATAGTTATAGACGTGTAATAATTATAGGCATTATTATATATCATAGCGCGATATGCACCACTAGCACAACTCGCAATGTCTGGTGTTCAGACAGAGACGTACACATCCTCTGACCAGAATGCAAAACACATAACATTTTCCAGACGAGCGAGAATCCCATTACGCAGCAAACACGTGGGGTAACTGCCAAAAGCCTGTTAGCCCATGTGACAGGAAAAGTACCAGACATTACACCTCCCGAGACCCACCGATCAGAATATATTCCTAGAAATCGGAGGTGATAGTCAGACAGCCAGGGAGAACCAGAGAAGACAGAAGGAAGCTTAGGAGATAAGATAGTATAGGAGGTTTACCGTCACGCTAACAATTTGTGGGTCCGTCACTCTGCCTATCACATTACTATACAAGTGTGTCACAATAAACCCAGTAACCCAAGAGAGTCTATATCTCACCTTCACTTACGACACAAGATCAACAGAGAGGCAAGGGAGACAGAGCAGCACCTAACTCAAGATAAAACTCCAAAACGAGCTATCCAACGCCTCACGACTTTATATTGGTAGCAACGATTCTCCACATCATCCACATCATCTTCCTGGCTACCTACATACCTCCCTATCAATCTTCAGTAACAAACGGATTTTTTTTTTAGTATCGGTTGCTTCTGGAGTTCCACAAGGGTCAGTCCTTGGTTCAGGCCTGTTCATCATTTATTTTGATGACACTGATGTTGGTCTTTTAAATGTTATCTCAAAGTTTACAGATGACACAAAACTTAGAGCAAATGATAGCACTCCTTAAGGGCTTCAGAAACTGCTAACAAACATACTTAGAGTTTGGTGAATGGCCTGAGACACAGAAAATGCCATTTAACTTGGAGTAATGCAGAGTAATATACAGTGGTCGTGGATATCCCGGATAAGCCTATTCGCATATGGGAATAATGATAGAGACGACCGATTTAGAAAAGGGATTAAGTGTACTGTTCAGGAGTGACCTAAAATTTTCCAAACAATGCAACAAAGGGAGAGAGAGAGAGAGAAAGAGAGAGAGGAGGGGGAGTTACAGATACACAGACTACGCAGATCTTATGGTCCCTAAAGGTTTCCCAGCTTTAACACAAATAATTATTCAGTATTCTAGTCACAGTAGTATGAGAAAAAGATAGCACAGCAAGACGAGAGAGAGAGAGAGAGAGAGAGAGAGAGAGAGAGAGAGAGAGAGAGACAGACAGACAGAGAGACAGATAGACAGACAGACAAAGACAGAGAGTGTATGAGTGCGCGTGCATGCGTGCTTGGGAGGATGTGCGTGCGTACAGTAAGTATGCACGTGCGTGTGTGTGTGTGTGTGTGTGTGTGTGTGCGTGTGTGTGTGTTTGACACATACACAAACCACAAAGATCTCAGGATCCCCAAATGCAGTTAAGCCTTAACTATTAATTTTTCAGTATTCTAGTCACAGATGTAAGAGAAAGGGGTAGCACAGCAAGGGGTGACAGAGAGAGATGTAGGCATTAATATATAATATGTAACTACTTGGATGGGTGACCGCCTGGGAACACCAGATGCTGTTGGCATCCCTACGTGTCAAGTGGGGTTGGTGGAGGATTAGTGCCCCTCCCTGTAAAACAATTAACTCTAAGCCCTTGACCACCCCGTTTGGGATACATGGCGTCTGGCAATGGATGGATGGATGGATGTAACTATGTAACTATATAGCTATAGGCATCGGTGTATGTAATGTACGAGCATATGTCCTGTTTAGGACAAGTCGTGCCATAATTCGAGAGAGGAATGTCAGACCACCTGATGTATCACAAAACCCTGTTAGTCAGACAGTACAAGTATTTCCTGACCACGATACAACTAACTTGAACCAGTTATCTGACGTCATGGAAAACTACCTATGGAATTGTACCAGACATAAACACGCCTATGCACTGGTCCGTATATAATCCCAGGGAAAGTAGCTGTAAGGGGAGAGAGCCCTAGAGGACGATCAGAGATAGAAGTAGGAGAGAGTAGTTAGGAGGTTAGCCATCGCGTTACGTTACTCTCTTTAATCACTTCTCGATATAACTGTGTACAATAAAACTCCGCAACCAAAGATCTGACTATAACCCACCTCACTTTTAATAAGCGAATACAGAGAGGGAAAGTGAAGTAGAGATAGACCTACCTATTAACTGTGCTCGACGTCTCACCATTTCAATGGCAGCAGCCCACGTTACACTCCACTGGTGATAGAGGGGCAGCCATTACTCTACGATACACCTACAATATCTCTTTTCATCTAATTAAACCCCTCGGCTACGGCTATCGACAAACAGACAGACAGACTAGGATTACAAAAATCTAATTCTTTCTGTCTGGAGTCTGAGTAAGCAAAATCACCTGAAGGCTCTGACACAGTTTTCTTTAGTTCCCAGCAGACTTCAGGGTCATCGCACTGAACTATTTAAAACACTCAGTGGATCTGACAGTCCTAAACATAAAAACTGATTAGTTTCAATACACGTTAAGAATGTAGAACTGGTAAGGCTTAGTACAAATATATGGGAAAAATTTTCATGTAAAAGATCTGCTCGACCTGGATTAGACTCTTCATGGATAGTTTTAACAGAAGTACAGTTGATCATTTTAAAATAAACACAGACAGACTCTTACATACACACCAGAGTGAGTTTGAATTGGGTATGTATTACCTACGAAATGTGAAATGTCTTATTGTAATGGACTGCAAGATCTCTATGATACAATGTCTTCACCGTAACACCCAGCAACACTGCCCTTCTACTTGACGCCATTTTATCCCTTCCAAACAACAGATCTGTCCAGCTTCACCATCCTCTCAATTTTTCTGTTTTCTTCCTTGACCTGCCTACATCATGTTCTGCCTGACTCGTGTCTTCTTTCTCCTGCTTTATCCTTACCTTCCCCCGCCACTTCCTGCCTCTCTTCCTGACTACCCTCACTCCCTGCCTACTTTCTTTCACCGTCTCTCTCCTGTCTGCACCATTTTCTGGCTGACTTTATTTTTTCGCATAAAAACAGTCGTAACTACCTCTGCACATTCCTGCCTCCCTGCTGCTAACACTCAGTCCTGCCTGCTTTCTACCATCCTACGTTGCCTCTCCTTGCTTCCTGCCTGCCTCATTTTCTGCCTAACTTAATTTCACTCTCACTGGTTTGCTCTTACCTGTCTCTTCAACTTTGTTCCTCCTTCCTACCTGTACTCATTTCCTGCCTACCGTAGCTTCTGTTTACCTTCCTTCACCTTATCCTGCCTCTCTTGTTTGCCTGTTTACTCATTTTCTGCCTGATTCTATTTTCCCTAAAGTCTTTCTGTTTTTCTTTTTTGCCTTTCTGCTTTTTTCCTGTCTCGCTCATCGCTGCCCTTACTTTCATTCCCTACCTTTCTGTTTGCCTATCACATATCCTGACCGCAACTACCTACCTTCCAGCTTACTATCCACCCATGCCCCTAACATTCATACAATCTACAACCTGCACTATTTTATCCCTTCCCATGAAATTCTGACTGTGTTTTATGTGGCAAGGTGATCTTTCTCATTTTTTATTTCCTGACAGCTTCGGCCGAAGTGACGGGTGAGAGGCGTACAAAGGAAAAGGGGAAAAAGAAGTGTGTGGTAATCATAGGGGCATTTGTCTTCTTATTATAATAGGAAAAGTTTATGGTAGGATACTTATTGACAGAGTTAGAGAAAGAACAGAGGAATTAGTTGGAGAAGAACAGGGAGGTTTTAGGAAGGGAAGAGGTTGTGTAGATCAGATATTCATTCTTAGATCCTTAGTGGAAAAGTTTCTAGAGAAGGGAAAGAAGTTGTATGCGGCTTTCATGGATTTGGAGAAAGCATATGACAGGGTGGATAGACAAGGATTGTGGAAAGTGTTAAGAATATATGGAGTAGATGGGAAGTTGTTGAATGCTGTGAAGAGTAGGTACGATGGTGCGAAGGCTGCAGTGCGTGTGGATGGTGAACTAAGTGAATTTTTCTCTTTGAAAGTTGGGTTGAAACAGGGATGTGTCATGTCTCCATGGTTGTTCAATCTTTACATGGATGGGGTACTAAAAGAGGTACAAGGTAGGGTAGTGGATGTTGGAGTGGCCCTGGTGAGAGAGGATAGTGTTTGGAAACTCCCTGTACTGTTGTTTGCAGATGATACTGTGTTGTTGAGTGAAGACGAAGGGGAGCTGCAAGGCTTGGTGGATGAGTTTGGGAGAGTGTGTAAGAACCGGAATCTAAAGGTGAATGTAGGGAAGAGTAAAGCGATGGTCTTTGAGAGAGGTGAAGTCAGTGAATGTACAGCGAGGTTGGATGGTGAGGAATTGGAAAATGTGAGTACGTTTAAGTACTTGGGTAGTGTGATGAGTAAGGATGGAGGTTTGGAGGGTGAAGTACTTGAAAGGGTACAGCAGGGAAGAAAGGTTGCTGGTTCTTTGAAAGCAGTGATAAGAAACAGGGAAGTGAGCATGGAAGTGAAAAAGTTACTACATGACAGTATTGTGATACCAACTCTAACGTACGGAAGTGAAGCTTGGACGTTGTTGGAAGGACACAAGTCAAGAGTGAGAGCAGTGGAAATGAGTTTTTTAAGAGGAGCCTGTGGAGTCACATGGAGAGACAGGCTGACGAATGAGGATATAAAGGAGCGTTGTTGTGTGGATGTGGATGTGATAGGAAGCGTTATGAGGAACACACTGAGGTGGTTTGGCCATGTGGAGAGGATGGAGGGTGAAAGACTGACGAAGAGAGTAAATGTGAGTGAGGTGGAGGGGGGAAGAGGGAGGGGGAGGCCGAGGATGAGATGGAGGGATGGGGTGGAGAGGTATATGAGAGAGGGGGGTGTGAGTTGGGAGCAGGGCAGTGAGATGGCGGGGGACAGGGCGACTTGGAGGCGATTTGTTTGTGGCCACCTCAAACGGGATTGAGGCGTCTGGTAATAGATAGATAGTCTCTAAAACACGTAAGAGATAACAATCGTAACTTATTCAGTATCAAAAGGACAAACAAATCTGTTGATGTTTTACTTTCTATAATTTGGACGTTCTTCCTTGAACTCTCTCTCTCTCTCTCTCTCTCTCTCTCTCGTTCTTCCGACAGCCTGCCTTGCAGCCTTTTTCTTCCTTTTCCCTCGAATTACCTGTGCCTCACACTTACTCACACGGACAAGTCCGTTTAACGATTCTCTCTCTCTCTCTCTCTCTCTCTCTTGTTTTTCTGACTGGCTGCCTATCACACTTTTTCCTCCTACTCCTGTCAATTTAGTTCTGCCTCACACATGCCAGCATTTCCTGTTTACTCTCTCTCTCTCTCTCTCTCTCTCGTTTTCCTCGGCTTTTTTTCCATGAATTTCTTTTCCTCCCCTACATTTATTTTTCCTTCAGTCTATCATTATTCCTCTGAGTTTCCTTCTTTCGTCGCTTCCTTTCCCCTGCCCTCTCTCCTATTTCCTCTCCCCTCTCTCTCTTATGTTCTCTCCTTACTCTCTCTTATTTTCTTTCCTTACTCTCCCTTATTTCCCCTTCTTACTCTCTTTTCCTCTCCGCATCTAACTCCTTCGATGTTTTCCATTCGTGTTTTCTTGCATTCTTTCTCATATTAATCCTTCCTTTTTGTTCCACTTGTTTCTTCATATAAAGGTGTTCAGTTTGTTTCCTTGCTTAATCCTTTGGTCTCTCTCTCTCTCTCTCTCTCTCTCTCTCGTTTACCTTCAGCCCTTGCGCATTTTCCTTGAATTTCTCTGTTTTCCTCGTCTACATTTATTTTGTCTCCAGTATATCTCTATTTCCTCTCCAGTCAGTCTGTATACCGTCCTGCATTTCCTTCTCTCCTTGCTTTCTTTTCTCCTGCCTCTGTTTTCTCTCCAGACCTCTTCATCACTCTACGCTTTCTTTTTTCCATTCCTCTTTATACGTTTCTTATATTTAACTTATTTTTTTTTATTTATTCCCGATTTCACTGTTTGTGTTGTTTCACCTTTTTATTCTACTTCGTTTCTCACGAAGTGAAATCTTGGGTTAGGTCATGTCCGTCCGCACCGTACGTCCGTTAGTCCATGTGTCCTTTCGTCCGTACTACGCTGTATCTCAGAAACCATTTGTTGGAATATTCTCATAGTTTGTACTGTGTGATTATAGGGCCATATAGGACGTTGATGCCCGAATTTTAGAAAATTTGAAAAATCCGAGATGGCCGATTCATGGCCAATTTTCTGTTTTTTGACATTTTAAATCCTTTATGCCTCCTTTGCTTTAACAGATTGGTTTACAGGTTGCAACGAAGGGGAATATAGTCTCTCTCAGTCTTTTTCTTTTGGTATTAATTCCATTTTGTCCTTCTCTTCTTTCTACCTGTACATGCATTCGTCTTTCTCTCACACTGTCTTTTTCTTCATTTAATTGCTTGTGCTCGTGCTTTCGCTGTTGCTCAAGCTTTTAACCTCTTCATCGTAGCTGCTTATTAGTATTTTATTCCAGCTAACACCAAACAATTTTAGCTTAGTGAGTCATATAGGAAGCCTAACTGTATATGCTAGTCACCACTAACTTTCCTGTGGTCGAGGCAACTCTGCTTCTCAGTTCCAGTTAACGACAGATAATTTTACTCATCTTAGGTTACCAGAGGGACGTGTGAGAGCTAATTTCTCTTTCTCCTCACATATTATTCGAACAATTTACTCGTTCGGATAATCACGGATCTAGGAAGTTTGCTTTTGACAGTTTACACATCTCAGCTTCTATTTACTTTTTTTCTAATATAAGTAGTTATCGCGAAGAACCATTAACCGTAATAAGTAACTCTTTAATACGACTTTCACATGTGGAGGGACAGACAAGAGACGACGACAGGCAAGCAGGGCAGATGCGCCAACCAAGCAGACTGAAGCAGGAGTACCTGTTTTGGTTCACGTGACATTTGTGTATGAAGCTGCGCCCCCTCACACTGTACATGAAATCAGTCAAAAATGGCTGGTGGATGTGGTGGCTCTTCTTACAATTATTGGGTGTTTGTGAAGAATTTTTTATTTCCTTAACGATGCAGCTACTGACATATTAAGAGATCACGGAGCGTTACCAAGATCGGTTGGCTGTCCTGACCGTAATCTACCTTGCAGTTACAGAAAAGACAAGCAGTTATACTACTCTGGATGCTGGACAACCTTTGAGAAGGCACAATTTCCGCATTTTGAAGGTTAGGTTTGTACGCGATGAAGTGGTTAATGTCTCGGGGGGGGGGGGAGAGCAGGGGATCTGGTGGCACAGCCCTTGGGATAACAATTTTTTCTGGTGTTTATTGTGTTTCAGTTTATTTCTGTCTTCATTTTGTTGTAAAAACAACCAACAAGATGAGATGCCATTTCTGCATTTTGAAGGTAGGTTTGAATGCAGTGAGATTGTTAATATTGTCGGGGGGTCTGGGGGGCACAGACCCCCCAGGTAGGATAATGTTTACGTCGGTGTGCGTGGGGGGGGGGGATTTTTTTTTTTTTTTGTGTATGTGATTCGATCTATTTCTACCATCACTTTATTTCAGAAATTAACCCTTTCAACAGTGTTTCCCCATCCAAAGCCCCGAATTCCCTACCAGTCCCCTGTTATCTTTAGAGTAGGAGGGATAACTCTGAAACGGCTGACTTGTGACAGGTTTCAGTTCGATCGATTCACAACAGAAAGCACCAGAAAAACATAGTGTCTTGATTAAAATTCATTGTTGTCCGAAACGGCAAATTGACCAGTTTTTCTTCCCTGTCTCTCTTACATTTTCATTCATTCAGTTTTTCTTCCCTGTCTCTCTTACATTTTCATTCATTCAGTTTTTCTTCCGTTGTTCTGTTGTTTTTAGACTTCCACTCTATGGCGGAGACATACTATATTTTCTCTTGCTTTCTTCTCTTCCTGTAAGCACTGTTAATTTTTTGCCCCCCCCCCCTTTATTTCTTCATTAGTTCTCTTTAAACTTGAAAAATATCTACTTAGCCTAAAACCTCCAGGCATATTTTTATATTAATATTTAGGTTACTGTAAGGAGTTTCTGACGTGAATGGTTAAAGCATACAAATGTACAAATTTTGTGCATTTTTTTTTATTCAGTAACCGTATATGGCAATATGTGGAGACCATCCTGTATTCCCATGGGGTTCTTGGCAGTTTTTTTTGTCTGTCTCAGTGTTCCTATTTCCATTAACTCGGTTCTTTTCTCATTGTTCTTTCGGATTCACTTCTTCGCCATCCCATTGCTGTTTCTCTCTCTCTCTCTCTCTCTCTCTCTCCCCTTCAGCGTTCGTGTTATTTCCGCGAATTTCTCAATGCCTTCGTCCTTTATCGCCTTTTATCTCCCATCTCTATGCCTTCTTCTTCCATATTGCCTCCAGCATATCCTTCTTTCGTTGCTCTGTTTTTTCCAGCATCTCTTTTTCTCACCTACCTCTCTTTATTTTCTCTCCAGACAATCTCTGTTTTCTCTCCAGACTCTCTCTATTTTCCCTCCAGGCTCTCTCAATTCTTTTCTTCCTCTTCTTCTGTTGACTCTTTCTCTCCTCTCTCGCCCTCTCTCACATTTATATTTTGTTTATTGCATTTACCACTTTTTCAGAACTTAAATGTCTCAATTTGTTTTTTCGATCATATTTTATATTCTTCCTTCTTACACACACACACACACACACACACACACACACACACACACACACACACACACACACACACACACACACACACACACACATTCTTTGGTCTTTCTCTCAATTTTTGATATCCTTATTTCAGCTTTCCTTTCATTTTTCGCTGTTGTTGTATTTTCTTTAATCTAGTCCTGCTCTTATCTTTCCAGTATTTTATTCCAGTCAACGTCAGGTGATTTTAACTGAGTCATAGGATCGTAGCTACTAATGTTGCCGTTACGACAAACTCTTTCGTTGTCGGACCAACTCTTGTTTTCTACTCCAGTTAATATCACACTGTTGTACTCATCTGGATACCAAAGGAACCTGCGAGAGATCATTTCTCTTTCCACTCCCATATGTTTTCTTTCATCCCTCCTTTCTTTTTTATTCTTTCATTTGTTTTTCTTAGTCATTTTGTCAGTGCTACTGTTAGGCCTCTTCCCTCTGGCGAAGCCTACTGTATCTTCTCAGTTTATTCATTTAATAAACACACTTTTCAGCTTCCTGTCCTTCCTCTATTATTGCCAAATCCAGTTTTGATAAAGAGTTTCTTAGGTAAATGTCTCCAGATACTAAATTCTTTCCATAATTAGGCGCTTTTAAAGTTGATTTAGGGATCAAAGATTAACCATACAGAAACGAAATATTTGAACCATCTTTCTTCTGCGATCAGTAATCGATTTGGCAATTTGCAAAAAAAAAAAAATTGAGACAACTACATCTGTGTGTAGACCATCCTGCATTCCCTTGGGATTTTTGGTAATTTTTAGTTCTAAATTTCTGTCTCTCTTCTCTCTCAGTTTTTCCATTTCCTTTTCCTCGTTTGTTATTCATTTTTCTTTCGATTTCAGTTCGTTCTCTCTCTCTCTCTCTCTCTCTCTCTCTCTCTCTCTCTCTCTCTCTCTCTCTCTCTCTCATCTTTATCCTTTCTTATTTGCTTAAAATCTTTTCATTATACAAAGTCCTCAGTTCCTTCTCCCAGTCATTTTTTCAATTTCTTTTCCCTTCCTTCTTTTTATGTATCCATTCGTCTTTCTTTCACTTTTTTCCTTCACTTAATTGCTTCTCTTCGCTCTTTCGTTACTTATTTATATTGAATCCGCTCAGGACTGCATCTTATTTGTAATTTTTTTCCGAATACCGCCAGATGGTTTTATCCAAGTAGGTCATTGATAGTTGAATTGTTACTGCAGCTTCAATCATTAACTTTTTCCGAGGTTGAGACAACTCTAGTTCTGTGGTCTAGTTTACAACCAGACCATTGGACTTATCTTGGGTTGACAAACGGATTTTATAGCTCTAAAATCTCTTTCTCTTTTAATTTTCCTCCAACATCTACCAGATTTTTCAATATCCTTTTATTTGTTTCTCTTTCGTCCATTTGCTGTTTTTACTTTTAGTGTTCAATACAGTGTTGGAGACTTTTTCATAATATAATTGTGTTTCTTCTTTCGTGCGATCAGTTCTCAGTCAGGTGCCCCTCCTTCCTTTCTTCACCAATTCACTTCATCCATTCATCCGTCGTCTAATCCTGTGTTACCCCATGAGGAGCGTAGTAGCCCGGGGCTAGGCAAGTTGGTCCTGACATGTAAGATGAGAGTGACAAGCCTCACTCATCCCTGAGTGGCATTACTTGTGCAATAAACCCCAACCATCCTTTCGTTAGAAACCTGCACAGGTTCACTTCAATTGGAGCACCTCACTAAACCACCAGACGCCATAATTTGGTTATATGGTTACCACCTAGCGTAGTAAATGGTTTCCTGGTGTATAGGAAACCATTTGTCTTGTCACTCTGTAGAATCAGCCATAGGCAGAAGGAAGAGGAAAGAATGAAGGAGAGAAAGAAAGAAGAGGAAAGAATGAAGGAGAGAAAGAAAGAAGAGGAAAGAATGAAGGAGAGAAAGAAAGAAGAGGAAAGAATGAAGGAGAGAAAGAAAGAAGAGGAAGTGGAAAGTCACCCATAGGCAGAAGGAAGAGAACAGAATGAAGGAAATACAGAAGAGGAAGGAAGAAAGGAAGAGAAGAAAGGGCAGTCACCCGAGAGCAGCATCTCATCGAGTGAATGGATGGTGAGCGCCCCCACCTAAATTGTTCCGTAATCAAATACCCACAGACAGAGTATTTTTCTTTTTATATTAAGGTTATCTAATGGACTTCTGGGATCATAGGCTAACCCATACAAAAGTACAAGTTTGGGGAACCAATTTTCTGCTTCATTCTCTTGGCATTTGTGGCGTTTTTAATTATCATTCGCTCCGTCAAGCCTTCCAGATTCTCCATATCCAGTTCCTTAGTGATGGTATTTTTCTTTCAGTTTCACCTCTTCGTCTTTACACTGTTGTCCTCCGTCTGTCTGTCTGTCTGTCCGTCTGTCTGTCTGTCTGTCTGTCTCTCTCTCTCTCTCTCTCCTTTTTATGGAAACCAATTATTTTCCTAGCTCGTTTCCTGCTTTAAATTTGTTTTCACGTTTTTCTTGCATATATTTTCACATAATCTTCCAATTCCTGTCTTCTTCTCTTCTTTTTTTTTTTTTTCCTCAGTTCTTTCTTCTCTTCATATATGCCTTCTTTCTTCCACTCTCGCTGCTTCTACTCTTTATTTAAACAAACTCCCTTCCCCTCTTTATATATTCTCTGTCTTGCTTTCCCTCGTTCTGTTTATCTACTGACTCTCTCTCTCTCTCTCTCTCTCTCTCGCGTTTAACTTCAGCCCTTGTACATTTTCCTTGAATTTCTCTGTTTTCCTTGTCTACATTTATTTTGTCTCCAGTGTATCTCCTTTGTCTCCACACTCCACATTTCTTCCTGCATTTCCTTCTTTCCTTGATTTCTTTCCTCCAGCCATTATTTTCTCACTAAACCCTCTCTATTCCATCCCTCACTCCTTGGAAGTTTTCTGATCTCTCGTGTGTTATCGATTCTCTCTCATCTTCATCCTCTTGTCATTATCCTCTTGTCATTATTTTCGGATTTCACTGTCTCCTCTTCGCCAGACTTTTAATTTGTTTTCCTTTCCCGTCTTTTTATGTATCCATTCATCTTTCTTTCGCTTTTTCTTTTCAATCAGTTATTCTCTCTGCTCGTTCTTTCATTGCTTCTTTTTGTTGAATCCACTCACGTCCGCATCTTGTTACCTCCTTCAAGGAGGCTATGTTTTGCCGGCTTTTGTTTGTTTTTAGTTTGTCTGTTTGTCTGTACGTTTGTCTTTCTGTCTTTTAGCAGGATTACTCAAAAAGTTATGAATGGATTTTGATGAAATTTTTTTGAGGGTTGGGCCATGGGCGAAGGAAGAAACTATTAAATTTTGAAACGGATCTGGATCCGGATCCGAAGTATACCGCACAATATATCCAAAAGTTCTTCATGAATTTCAGTGAAATTTTGTGGAAAAGTGAGCCAATGACCAAGGAAGAATTGATTAAATTTGGGGGCGGATTCGGATCCGGATCCGGATCCGATTCCTTTTAAATGGCAATGGCATTGGCGGAGGTATGAGCTGTCTGTCGCACTTTCTAGTTTGTATTTTATTTCGGTTTGTTCCAGGCGATTTTAACTGAGTAGGTCATTGTTAATCTAACTGATAACTTGAGGGACACTCAGTAGAGCGCATCTCTCCGAAAAGGGCAACGGAATTTCCAAACCACTCTTCATAATGCGTTAGGATTTCTCACCACTGATTAGGGTATGACAAAAAAAAAAAAAAAAATGTTTTCTGGATCCTGAATCTGTAATACGATCCAGATTGGTCCCAAAAGTTCAGAGAGCGCATACTTCCGCCAATGCCATTGTCATTAACCGTAGAACACATACCTTGGGTCTGACACACCCACCCCAATGGTGTTCACGTGATCACTCCCTGTGTATGGGTGCTGGCGCACTGGCCCCCTCAGTACCCTCCTCCCTTGTGTTGCTCTTGTAGCGGAAGGTCATATCTGTCTACTATCTCCTTATCTTTTTTCACTAGACCTGTTTTGGGTCTCACAGACCCAACGTTTGTCTTACCATACATATGCTTTGTTGGGTTATACACAATGCAAACCTGCAAAGGGCAGGTGGCAAGGCTTTGAACAGGCGGCGTTACATGCAGCACTTGGCAAGGGCTTTCATCCATCCCTGGGCACAGCATAGGCTAAGAAGTCTCAACCTTCCACGAAACCTGAAAAGACTCATCACGGACGTCTGTAAGCACCCCAGACCAGCCAATGCTGTTACTGTACGAGGGTCAGTGGTTGCAGAGAGAAGTCATCCTCCAAGGGGCTGGAAGCACTGCCCTGTATCCAAAGACAGGAAGACTCGCTTCCAGTGCCTGAGGTGTGAGACTCATGTCTGCCAGAGCCACTACTATTCTCTCTGTGTCGACTGTGGAGAATTCGAGGTAAGTGGTCTGCAAAACATGTACATAAATAAAACCAAGGGAGGAATAAACATCATTTATTGTTCATTTACAGTGGTAAGAAAAATAAATAAAAATAAAAAAAATTGTGCTGGAAAGCAAGGGGTATAGCCTTAGGAAGGATTAAATGTCAGGTGGTATGCATTTACAGGGGTACATAACTATAAAAAAAAATGTTATTTCATGTACATCAATTTTTTACTCTAAAAAATTACACCTTTTTTGTCTATCTCCATTACAGTAAGCTGTTGTGCCAGAGGGTTGTGGCTGCCCATGCTGATGGTCCAGGGACCTGGGAGAGTGTCTGCATAAGGACTCCTCTTTTTCTTTCACCGTTCAGGAGTACCATGTCTTCATTTAAAAACTTTTGTAATTTTTTGAGAATTTCGTAGTTTTTTTAAGTCACCCCTGAAGCATTGAAATTTTCTTTTGATAATGTTATTTGTATATGAATCATAATCTACAAGGCTTATATTTTCTTCCTGTATTTTTGGAATTAATAAATTTTGAGTATAAATACTTTATTCTAATTTTCCAAAACTGGGTTTCTCACACCCAACGTTTGTGTCACCATCACACTTTAGGACGTTTGTATTCTAGGGTTAAGAAGGATCCGGATCCGGATGCGGATCCGTGGTTATAGGATCCGGATCCACCCCCAAATGTTAATGAATTTTCTCTTGGTATATGGCCCACTTTTTCAGATTTCATTGAAATTCATTGAAAACCTTTGGAGATATTGTGTGGGATACTCCGGATCCAGATCCGCCCCTGGATTTAATTATTTCTTCCTTGATCCATGGCCCACCTTTCCACAAAATTTCATCAAAATTCGTTCATAACCTTTTGGGTAAAGTTGCTAACAGACAGACAAACAAACAAACCAACAAATAAACAATCAAACCAATGCCCGGCAAAAACATAACCTTCTTGGCGGAGGTAACAAACAGCGGTGAAAACTCTCCCTGTCGGATAGAATGGAGCTTTAATTATTAACTTTTTCGAGGTCGGGGCAACTCTAGTGCTGTGATCTACTGAAGTTTACAACCATGCCGTTTTATGTATGTGGGGTTGCCAGACGGATTTACAAGAAATAATTTATTTTTCTCTTTCCATTGTCCTCTCTCCTCCCTGTTTGTTTATTGTGCATGTAATAATTTTGCCTTCGTCCTCTTTGTGTTTTTACTTTTAGACTCCCATACACTGCTGACGACTATTTTGTGTGTGTGTGTGTGTGTGTGTGTGTGTGTGTGTGTGTGTGTGTGTGTGTGTGTGTGTGTGTGTGTGTGTGTGTGTGTGTGTGTGTGTGTGTGTGTGTGCTTGTGCGCTTTGCTGTGTCTTTGTTTTTGTGTTTTTTTTTCCACACAGTATTTCTCAGTTTGATGTTCCTTCCTCCTTTCTTCACCAGTTCACTTCAGCCTTGTTAAATTATTCCTTTTCTTTTTTTTATATATTTAGGTTTTTAAGGGATTTCTTGGATCAAAGGCTGAACCACACATGCGTACGAATTTGGGGACCAATTTTTCTTGTAGGTTCGGTAATCATCTTAAATTGCACAGACGTATATCAGTGAAATGTAGCCGTGATGAGACCATCATTCATTTGCTTGAGATAGGTGGCATTTTAAATTCTCAGTTTCTCTTCATTTCCATTTCCATTTCCTCTGTCGTGTTATAATTTTTCTTCCGGTTTCACCTCTTGAACTTCATACTGCTGTCATTCTCTCTCTCTCTCTCTCTCTCTCTCTCTCTCTCTCTCTCTCTCTCTCTCTCATGTAAAACAATTTTTTTCCTTTTTCTGGCCCTTTGTCTTTCTTATTGCTTTGCCTTTGTTTTCACTCTTTTTGTATTCATTTCCACATTAATATCCGGTTCCACCTTTCTTCCTTCACCCTTTATTCTCACTTCCTTCTCTTCACATATACCTTCTTTCTTCCACTCTCACTCTCTTATTACTCTTTCTTTGCACCAGACTCTTCTGCTCTTTATATTCATCTACTCTTTTGGGCTCTCTCTGTCTACTTTTCTACTGACTATCACTTCATCCCTCTTTACCGCCCTCCCACTCCTTCAACTATATCTCTCCACCAACTCTGTTACTTCCTAATCTTTAACTGTCTATCTGTCTGTCTCCTTCTCTTGTTCTTTCTTTTTTTTTTTTTCGTCGTCTTCTTCTTCTTCTTCTTCTTCTTCCTCCTCCTCCTCCTCCTCCTCCTCCTAAATTTCTAAATAATACTCCAACTTAGGTGACATGTGGTGACGACCATCATCCACTCCCATGATGTAGCGCAGCCTACTAATTCCTTTACCTTTATCATTCTCTTTCTGTGTCTGCCGTCCTCTCTTCCTATTGCCCCCATCTTTCCTGTCGGTTTTTATTGTTCTTCTTTCTTATTCAGGTGGTTTTACATTGAGTTGCAAGCCTGGAAACCAGTTATCATACTGGGTGGTAAACATATAACCTAACTCATAATTGTTCCCTACGTGTCAACGAGTGGGCTGGAGGAGGGTTAGTGCCCCTCCCCGTAAAACAACTAACTGAAAGACAAACAGCCACCGCTTATATGATTATGGCTTCTGGCTGTAGGCTGATAGACTCCAGCCTTAATCTTTCCTACCTCCTTCAGCTCCGCCCTATATCCTGCCTTCATTCATCCATCGTTTCTTGCCTCTCATACTTACCATATTATCTGCCTGACTCCATATTTTCATCTTACCTCTGCCTACTTCTGCCTCTTCCTGTAACAGTCCTGCCTACCCTTCCTCGCTGCCTACCTTCAGCTACTTTTTTTTCCCTCTCTCTCTCTCTCTCTCTCTCTCTCTCTCTCTCTCTCTCTCTCTCTCGTGCCTGCCTCATTTTTTTGACTACTCATAGTTTTAGCTAAATCTGCCAGATTATTAAATACTCCTGTCATTTCCTACTTCCATCAGGCCTACCATAATTCCCCTGCCTGTCTTCTTTCCTCTTGTGTGTCCTGCTTGCTTGCTTGCTAGTTTCTTATTTTCTGCCTTACTTAACATAGTCCTCATCTTGCTTTCCTTTTTTTACACGCACCATTTCCTGCAACTCTCCTACCTCCTTTTCCTATTGCCTTACTTTCCTACCCCTTATCTTTACCCATGCTGCCTCCCTGCCTGCCTCATTTTATTTCTGATTCAAGTTTTTTCTTCATCTTTCCTCACATATGCTTTAGTCCGTAACTTCCATCATCCTTCCTGCTTACCTTCGTATCCTGCCTACCTTCCTCCATCTTACCTTGCCTCCTATCCCGGCTTATCTCCATTTTTCCTCATCCTACATCATTCTTCCGTACACCTCCCACTTCTTACAATCACATTTTGACTCTCTCTCTCTCTCTCTCTCTCTCTGTCACTGTATTCATTTCTCTATTTTCTCCATGTTTCTCCATGTTCTCCTCCTCTGTGTCTATCTTGTCTTCAGTCTTTCTCCATTTTCTCTCCAGACTCTCTACACTCCCTCCTGCACTTCCCTTTTTCGTTGCTTTCTTTCCTTCAACCTCTATTTTCTCTCTAGACTCTCTCAATTCCTCTCCTCCTCTCCTTCCTTCGACGGTTTCTCTTCTCTTAATTTTCTCCTGTCTTTCATAATTATCCTTTCTTTTAGGTTTCTCTTCTTTTCATTATTAAAAAGTATAATTTTTTCTCTTGGTAATTCTTTCATTTTCTCTTTCTTTTCCAATTCACAATTTTTTCTTTCATTCTTCCACTCTTTAACTTTTCCTTCTTTTAAAGTCTTTTCTTCAGTCTCTCGTTATTCACTCTATCCTTTATCCTTTTATGGTCGCGATTTCTTAGTAATTTTTTTCTTTTTCGTCAGACCTTTTTATTCAGCTTCGTGAGTATTAGGGGACTGTGTAATAGTCACCTTTAACCCTCTCATGGTCAGGGCAGCTCTAGTAACAAATTTTTTGCTAAAGCCAGACGTTTTTACTTAGCTGGTTTTTTCTTCCCTTCCTTCTTCCCAATATCTCTTTCCTGTTTTCCTCATTTTTTTTCCCGTTATTTCAGTGTTGTTGTTGTTGTTGTTGTTGTTGTTGTTGTTTTGATGTTATTTGGTGCATCATTTCTCCTGCTCGTTCTTTTTTTCGTCTTTTTCATTTGTCAGTGTGTCCTTTTTTCTCAGTTTTGTCAAGTTACCCTATAATTGTTGACATTATTTTGAATCTCTCTCTCTCTCTCTCTTTCTCTTTCTCTTTCTCTCTCTCTCTCTCTCTCTCTCTCTCTCTCTCTCTCTCTCCACCAAACTTTCCTTCTTAGCCTGCTTTTGTCCTTCATTTCTCACTTCTTCTCTTGTCCTCACTCTGGTACCGGAAGTAGATGGGGGAAAATTGTATCGATATTTTTGCTGTGGAGAACTGAAGTAAGTTATCAGTATCTTCCGTTATTGTGCAAACTAAACATCTATCTCACTATCTATTGCCAGACGCCTCAATCCCGTAAAGGGTGGCCACAAACAAATCGCCTCTATGTCGCCCTATGCAACGTCATTTCACTACCCTGCTCCCAGCTTACACTCCCCCTCTCTCATATACCTCTCAATTCATCTCAGTTCTATGCATACAATTAAAATTAAACTAGACAGACATTTCGATGCTAGCTCCAGCAGCTTATAGTGTTATTTTCAGATTGACTTGTATGGTAACGATTATGAGAAGATAATAATGGGAACTTTCAGCAATTTTTTTTTTCATTGTAATATGGGTTAGTTAGTGTGTAATGAATGGTGTGTGTGTGTGTGTGTGTGTGTGTGTGTTTTAATGTGTCCGACTCTGGGCAAAGGCTTCAGGGCCTATATCTCGGGGGCAGTAGCCTATCCCAAGGCCCAGTAGTCCTCCTACACTTCCACATGTCACCACTTCGGCGCTAACACCCACCGTCCATATTGAATACATCCTAGGGCTGTCTCATACAGGACTGGTGTATTGGTATTAGCGGGGGTATTTTTACGACATGTCGGCGGGTCATCTGGTAGATCAGGAAAGTCTGCTTTTAATGAAATTCAAACCCTTAAACTGTTCCCTCCCCCAGCCGGGTTCGAACCTGGGTCCATTAGGACTGCAGGCCGCCGCTCTACCGGTTCAGCCACCGCCTTGGGGGAGGCGGTGGTTTAATCGGTAGAGAGGCGGCCTGCAGTCCTGATGGACCCAGGTTTGTATGTTTGTGTGTGTTTGTTTGGGTGTATTTTTGTTTGTTTATTTGTCTGTTCCCTGCTGGCTCTTTCTCTCAGAGGGAAGAGTTGGCAAGGGGGTACTCTTCCTTTCTTTCCTTTCTTACGTAAGTGTTGGTAAGATTATATGGTGTCTTCCTAAGGGATAACCTTGGCCTACTGTTACATGCACTTTCTATAATTACAGTATATTCGTGTGTGTCACGCCTGCATTCGTACCTTCTTATACTTCTCTCTCTCTGCCGTACTCTCTCATCTTTCATCATCATCATCATCTTTACCTTTATTTCCTTCCTCCTCTTCCTTATGATAATCATTATCATCACCCCCCCCCCTCTCTCTCTCTCTCTCTCTCTCTCTCTCTCTCTGTTACTTTCAGCCCCTGAATTCATTTCTCGATTTTCTCCATGTTTCTCCATGCTCTCCTCCTCCATGTCTATCTTGCCTCCAGTCTTTCTCCATATTCTCTCCAGGCTCTCTTTACTCTCTCCTGCATTTCCCTCTTTCCTTGCTTTCTATCCTTCAGCCTCTATTTTCACTCCAGACTCTCACAGTTCCTCTCCGCCTTTCATTCCTTCGACGTTTTCTCTTTTAATTTTCTCTTCTCTCTGTCATAATTATCCTTTCTTTTAGGTTCCTCATGTTTTCATTATTAAAAAGTATCAGTTTTTTCTCTTGGTCATTCTCTCATTTTCTCTTCCTTTTCTCATTCATGATATTTTTCTTTCCTTTTTTATCTCTCTCTCTCTCTCTCTCTCTCTATGTGTTTCTTCTTTTAAACTCTTTTTCGGTCTCTCGTTATTCACTCTATCCTTTATCCTTTTCACGGTCGCGATTTCTTAGTAATTTGTTCCTTTTACCCCAGACTATTTTATTCAGTTCATTGAGTCATAGGAGCCCTTGTAATAGTCACCTTTAACCCTCTCAGGATCAGGGCAACTCTAGTACTTCATTTCAGCTAAAGTCAGACGATTTTACTCAGCTGTGGGTCTTTTAGAGGCCCTAGATAGTTAATTTCTCTTTTCCTACCTTAGTTTCTTTTTCCCTTCCGTCTTCCCAATTTCTCTTTCCTATTTTCCTCATTTACCTTCCCATTGTTTGTTTTATTGTTGTTGTTGTTGCTGCTGCTGTTGACGTCGTTGTTGTTGTTGTTTTTTTGATGTTTGTATTTGGTGCATTATTTCTCCTGCTCGTTCTTCTTCTTTTTTCTTTTACAATTGTCAGTGTGTCCTTTTTCACAGTTCGTAACGTTAACTGGTATTTGTTGAAATTTTTTTTTCAATCTCTCTCTCTCTCTCTCTCTCTCTCTCTCTCTCTCTCCTTCATGCCTGCCTCATTATTCGACTTGGCTCACATTTTTAACTAAATCTACGACATTATTAAATACTCTTGTCATTTCTTACTTCCATCAAGCCTACCATAATTCCCCTGCCTGCCTTCTTTCCTCTTGTGTGTCTTGCCTGCCTGCTAGCTTCTTATTTTCTGCCTTACTTAACATGTTCCTCTTCTTGTTTTCCTTTTTTCCTTAACATGTACCATTTCCGGCAATTATCCTGCCTCCTTTTCTTATTTCTTTACTTTGCTATCCCCTATCTTTACCCATATTGCCTCCCTGCCTTTCTAATTTTCTTTCTAATTCAAGTTTTTTCTTCAACTTTCTTCACGTATGCTTTAGTCCATATTTCCTACATCCTTCCTCCTTACCTTCATTTCCTGCCTATCTTCCTCCTTCTTACCTTATCTCCCGACATGTTTCCATTTTTCCTCATCCTGCCTCAGTCTTACCTATATCTCCCAGCTCTTACAATCACTTCTCTGTCTGTCTGTCTGTCTGTCTGTCTCTGTCTCTCTGTCTGTGTCTCTCTTTCTGTCTCTCTGTCTCTGTCTGTCTGTCTCTCTCTCTCTCTCTCTCTCTGTCTCTCTGTCTCTCTGTCTGTCTGTCTCTCTCTCTCTCTCTCTCTCTCTGTCTCTCTCCGTTACTTTCAGCCCCTGAATTCATTTCTCGATTTTCTCCATGTTTCTCCATGCTCTCCTCCTCCATGTCTATCTTGCCTCCAGTCTTTCTCCATTTTCTCTCCAGGCTCTCTTTACTCTCTCCTGCATTTCCCTCTTTCCTTGCTTTCTATCCTTCAGCCTCTATTTTCACTCCAGACTCTCACAGTTCCTCTCCGCCTTTCATTCCTTCGACGTTTTCTCTTTTAATTTTCTCCTCTCTCTCTCATAATTATCATTTCTTTTAGGTTCCTCATTTTTTCATTATTAAAAAGTATCAGTTTTTTCTCTTAGTCATTCTCTTATTTTCTGTTTCTTTTCCAATTCACATTTTTTTCTTTCATTCGTTCACTCTAGTTTCCTTCTTTTAAAGTCTTCTTCGGTCTTTCGTTATTCACTCTACCCTTTAACCTTTTCAAGGTCGGGATTTGTTCCTCTTACACCAGACGATTTTATTCAGTTCATTGAGTCATAGAGTCCGTGTAATAGCCACCTTTAACCCTCTCACGGTCAGGGCAGCTCTAGTAACTCATCTAATATACTATAGCACTAGCCGTGTGTGAGTGTGTTTGTGTGTGTGTGTGTGTGTATGTTTTGGGCAGCCAAAACTACACATTCAAATCGCACCAAAATTGGCACAAAAATCGCAAAATATTAGCTGATGTGAAAAAGTACTATATTTAATGAGCGATCACATTTTGACCAAAAAACGCTGCTCCAGGCGCCCGGCATAGCATCTCCGTAGATTTTTTTGCTCAAAGATACAACTAAAATCATTATAATTATACTATAGAAGTAGCCGTGTGTCTGTGGGTGTATTTCGGACTTGCGTTCGGGCAACTTGGGTTCCATTCCCGAAGGTGCAAGTAACACTATCAATTGGTTAGCTGCAAAAAATCCAAGTGAGGGAGAGGGAGGCCGAGGATGAGATGGAGGGATGGAGTGGAGACGTATATGAGAGAGGGGTGTGTGAGTTGGGAGCAGGGCAGTGAAATGGTGGGGGACAGGGCGACGTGGAGGCGATTTGTTTGTGGCCACCCCGTACGGGATTGAGGCATCTGGCAATAGATAGATAGATAGATAGACAACGTTAGACTAGAACGCATAAACGGACCATCATGGGACCTTCGATGTCGCCCTGACGGCCGATAGTGACAACGTTACACTAGAACAGAACAGAAACGCGAGAGCCCTCCGCAGGAGCAAGTGCGAGGGGCCCGAAGGGCCCACGAGCACTTGTTTCAGCTAAAGTCAGACGATTTTACTCAGCTGTGGTCTTATAAAGGCCCTAGATGGTTAATTTCTTTTTTCCTTCCTTAGTTTATTTTTCCCTTCCGTCTTCCGATTTTCTCTTTCCTATTTTCCTCATTTTCCTTCCCATTATTTAAGTTTTGTTGTTGTTGCTTTTGTTTTTGTTGTTGTTGTTGATTTGTTGTTGTTGTTGTTTTGATGTTGGTATTTGGTGCATCATTTCTCCTGCTAATTCTTTTTCTTTTTTTTCTTTTACATTTTGTCAGTGTGTCGGTTTTCTCAGTTTTATCACTTTATCCTTTAATTGTTGACATTATTTTCAACTTCTCTCTCTCTCTCCTTTTCTTTTCTCCCAACTTTCCTTCAGAGGCTGCTTCTGCCCTTCCTTTCTCACTTCTTCACTTGTCCTCACTCTGGTACCGGAAGTAGATGGGGAGAAATTGCATTAATATTTTTGCGGTGGAAAACTGAAGTAAGATATCAGTATCACCCATTTTTGTCCAAACTATACGCCTATCTATCTAACTATTGCCAGACGCCTCATTCCCGTAAGGGGTGGTCATAAACAAATCGCCTCCATGTCGCCCTGTCCAACGTCAGTTCACTGCCCTGCTCCCAACTCACATCCCCTTCTCTCATATACCTCTCCTTCCATCTCAGTTCTATACATACAGTTAAAATTAAGCTTGACAAACAGTTTAATACAAGTGGCAACAGCTTGTAGTGTTATTTTCGGACCGACATCTATGGTAACTATTATGAGAAGATAATAATGGGAACTTTCAACATTTTTTCAAATTGTAATATGGGTTAGTCAGTGTGTAATGGTTGATGTGTGTGTGTGTGTGTGTGTGTGTGTGTGTGTGTGTGTGTGTGTGTGATTGCGTGTGTGTGTGTGTGTGTGTGTGTGTGTGTGTGTGTGTGTGTGTGTGTGTGTGTGTGTGTGTGTGTGTGTGTGTGTGTGTGTGTGTGTGTGTGTGTGTTTATGCGTGTGCGCGTTGCTGCGTCTTTGTGTTTGTGTTTTTTTCCCTCCCAGTATTTCTCATTTTGATGCTCCTTCCTCCTTTCCTCACCAGTTCACTTCAGCCTTGTTAATTTTTGTTTTGTTATATTTAGGTTTTTAAAGGATTTCTGGGATCAAAGGCTGAACCACACAAGCGCACGAATTTGGGGACCATATTTCGTGTAGGTTCGGAAAGCATCTTAACAATTAGCACAGAAGTATATCATTGAAACGTAGCTGTGTTTAGACCATCTTGCATTCCCTTGAGATTGGTGGCATTTTTAATTCTCAGTTTCTCTTTATCTTCCCTCTTCCTCTTTCTCCATCTCCAGTTCCTCTGTCGTATTATCATTATTCTTTCGGTTTCACCTCTCCTACTTCATTCTCTCTCTCTCTCTCTCTCTCTCTCTCTCTCTCTCTCTCTCTCTCTCAGACCCTGTATTCATTTCTCGATTTTCTTCGTGTTTCTCCATGTTCTCCTCCTTCACGTCTATATTGTCTCCAGTCTGTTTCCATTTCTCTCCAGGCTCTCTACACTCCCTCCTGCATTTCCCTCTTTCCTTGCGTTCTTTCCTTCAGTCTCTATTTTCTCTTCAGACTCTCTCAGTTACTCTCCGCCTTTCATTCCTTCGACGTTTTCTCTTTTAATTTTTTTTCTCTCTCACACAATTATTCTTTCCTTTAAGTTTCTCTTCATTATTAAAAAGTATCATTTTTTTTCTTGGTCGTTCTCTCATTTTCCGTTTCTTTTCCGGTTCACAGTTTTTTCTTTCATTCTTCCACTTTTTATGCATTCATTCTTTTAAAGTCTTTTCTTCTGTCTTTCATTATTCACTCTATCCTTTAACCTTTTTATGATCGCGATTTCTTAGTAATTTGTTCCTTTTACACCATACAATTTTGTTCAGTTCATTGAGTCTTAGGAGCTTGTGTAATAGTCACCTTTAACCCTTCCATGGTCAGGGCAGCTCTAGTAACTCATTCTAGCTAAAGTCAGACGTTTTACTTAGCTGTGGGTCTTATACGGCCCGTCTTCCCAATTTCTCTTTCCTGTTTTCCTCAGTTTCCTTCCCATTATTTCAGTGTTGTTGTTGTTTTGGTGTTGGTGTTTGGTGTATCATTTCTCCTGCTCGTTCATCATTTTCGTTTCTTTTACTTTTGTCAGTGTGTACTTTTTCTCAGTTTTGTCAAATTATCATACAAGCTGACATCTTCAGTCTCTCTCTCTCTCTCTCTCTCTCTCTCTCTGCTTTTCTTTTCACCCAAGGTTCCTTCTTAGCCTGCTTTTGTCCTTCATTTCTCACTTCTTTTGTCCTCACTCTAGTACCGGAAGTAGATGGGGGAAAATTGTATTAATAGATTTGTCGTGCAAAACTTAAGTAAGTTACCAGTATCATCCGTTATTGTACAAACTATACATTTATCTATTTAACTATTGCCAGGCGCCTCAATCCCGTACGGGGTGGCCATAAATAAATCGCCTCCATGTCGCCCTGTCCAAAACCATTCCACTGCCCTGCTCCCACCTTACACCCCCCACTCTCATATACCTCTCCCTCCATCTCATTTCTATACATACAGTGAAGATTAAGCAAGACAAACATTTCGATGCAAGTGGCAACAGCTGGTAGCTCCATTTTCAGACTGACATGTATGAAAACGATTATGAGCAAATAATACTAGGAAGTTTCAGCAATTTTTTTTTATTGTAATATAGGTTAGTCAGTGTGAAATTATTGTGTGTGTGTGTGTGTGTGTGTGTGTGTGTGTGTGTGTGTGTGTGTGTGTGTGTGTGTGTGTGTGTGTGTGTGTGTGTGTGTGTGTGTGTGTGTGTGTGTGTGTGTGTGTGTGTGTGTGTGATCTGTTTCCTGCCGGCTCTTTTTCTCAGAAGGAAAGGTAGGCAAGGTAGAATCTTCTTTTCATTCCTTTCTTAATCAAACGTTGGTTAGATTTAGTTTCTTCCTGAGGGATAACTTTGGTATAAGCTAAGAGACCTACAGTACTGTTACTTGGACTTTCAATAATTATATTCTTTCTGTGTCACACCTGCATTGCCTCCTTATACTTCTCTCTCCCTCTGCTGTACTTTTCATCTCTCATCATCATCATCTTTGCACTTCTTCCCGTCCTCCTGCTCCTTATCATCATCATCATCATCATGTGTTGTTATCGTCGTCGTCATCATCGCAGTTTAAAGCAATCACCATCACTGCCATCGTCATTATTTTCTTTCCTCTGCATCTCCTCCTTATGCATTTCCTCATGTTCATGCTAATAATAATAATAATAATAATAATAATAATAATAATAATAATAATAATGATAATAGTAATAATAATAATCATAATCATCATCGTCATTGTCATCGGCTTCATCCGCTCTCTCTCTCTCTCTCTCTCTCTCTCTCTCTCTCTCTCTCTCTCTCTCTCCTCTGGCTCTGGGTGCTAGGGAAGAGCCCGTGTTTGCTCGTGTGGTCTAAAAATATGTAAAATTATGAAGATCCCAGACCTCCATCCACTTCTCACCCACCTCTTGAAGCCCGAGGAAATGAGGTAAGTAGGTATGTAAGTAGGTCGGTTGGTAGTTTGCTTGGAAAACAAGTAGGACGAGTAAGATAATGATGGAGGGAAATTGAATGCTAGGTACGCATGAATAACACTACTGTAGGTAAGATAGCAAGTGGGCAGGAGGTAGGTAGGATGGTAGGTTGGTTATAAGCAGGTAGATAGGACAGGTAAATATGATGGTAGATAGATAACTGGCAAGTAGGTAGGTAGGTAAGAAGGTAGGATGGTAGGTAGGTAATATGCACGCAAACAGATACATAGAATGTAGGCAGGTAGACTGACAGGTAGGTAGGTAGGTTGTTGTTGTTGTTAATCAAGCCTGGTCTGTCTGCAGAGCAAACCCAATAACCGCAGGAAAGCAACTGCCCCTTCATTGCTGTCCTGTGTAGAATAGAAGTATCCTTGCTGATGAAAGCGCCTCGTCACAGAGAGGCGCGGGAAAAAGTGTGGAGTTTGGTTCTTGGATAGATGCCGCCTTTGCGTCTCCACCCGGTAAACTGGGCATAACAGTAGGCTCCACATCATTCCGTATTCTTATTATATGGTTACCACCCTGCTTTGTAGTGGTTTAATGGGTTACGGGATATCTCAAGGCTTGCCACTCAGTCCAGAGCCACCTGAAATGGAAAGAAAAGTAATAAAAATGACAGGATGGAAAGACAGAAGTTGGAAGAGGGAGAAGGGGAGGGGACAGATACAGAAATAGGATGAATAAAGTTATGAAAGAAGTAACTAGATAAGTAGGTAGGTAGGTAGGTAGGATGGTGTTTTAGGCAATAGGCAAGTAGGTTCTTGGGCAAAATGGTGGGCAGGTAGCAGGCAGATAGGTGGGTAGATAGGATGGCAGGTAAGTTTTAGGCAGGTAAGAACATTGGCTTTAAGTTAGTCTTTAAGTGGTTACATGGTTACGTTTATTCGTCAGCAGGTTTGTAAATAGGCCAGATAGGTATGCAGGTAAGTAGGTAGGTAAGTCGAGTAGGTAGGTCAGTAGGTAGGTAGGTAAATATAGAGTTAGGTCAGTAGATAAGCACATACATAGATGGTCAGTAGACAGGCACATACATAGATGGTACCAAAATTGTTGTCATATGATTAGGGAAAAAGTTAGGCAGGTTTTGGAGGTATGTAACATGCTAGGAAGATATACTCTGTTGGTAGATAGGTATATTGATATGTATGGATGCATTTATGTAGGCAGACAGGTAGGTAGGTGCTAGAAAGAGAAGTTATGGAAGTCGGAGGGAAAGAGTTATGGGAGAGAAGATAGCACAGGAATAAAGAGAGAGAGAGAGAGAGAGAGAGAGAGTAGGTAGGATTAAGAGGAGGGAGGGACAGGGAAGAAAGAGAGAAAAACAGGAAGTCGAGAGGAAAAGAGAGAGATAAATGTTAAGAAGAGGAGGAGGGAGGTAAGGAGGGGAGGAGAAAGAGAGAGAAAACGAGGAGAGAAAGAGAGAAAAAGAGACGAGAGGGAAGAAAAGGGTGACAGGGAGACGACAGGCAATTGGAGGAGAGAAAAAGAATATAACTGGGGATGACAGGAAAAGCTAAGAAAAGAAGAAAATAAGAGGAAAGAGGAACAAAATAAATAAAACAGAGAGACATCAAGAGATGACAGGAACACATGAGAGCGAGAGAGGAAGAGTGGGACCTAGACAAGAAGAAATGAGAGAGAGAAAGAGGAATGAAGGAGAACAGAACTGGATTAGAATAGGGTGAGAATTAGATAGAATTGGCAGTGACTGAATGAGGCAGGCAGGTTGGTGGGCAGGAAGGGTAGTAAAAAAAAAAAAAAAAAAAAAGAGAGAGACGGGGAGAGGGAGCCAGAAAAGATGGAAAAAGATGGGAAAGGAAGCAGGGAGAAAAACAAGGCCTTTTGAACGTGTAAAAGACGGGAAGGTTGATTGGAAGGGAAGGAGGTGGAAAGGCAGAAGACAAGGAAGAATGAATGAAGGAAGGAAAAAGGAGGAAGGAACGAAAACCGAAATGAAGGAAAAGCGGGAGAAGAAATGAGAAGACATGTGAGAATGGAGAGTAAGAAGAAAAGGAAGAAATAAAGGATGGAGGAAATGGAACATACACGCATGAAAGGAGGCAGGCATGAAAGAAGGAAGGCAAGAGTGGAAGACAGAAGGAAGGGAAAGAGGTATGTGATCAGGAGGGGAAACAAAGCAAGAAGAAAGGAAGAGAAGAATGGGGGAGAAAGGGAATAGGAGGTTGGACCGCCTACAAGAGGGATGGAAGGTAGGCAACCAGGGGAAGTAGAAAGGAAGGAAGGTTGGAAGATATGAGGGAAGGAAAGGAAAAAGAAGGTGAGGTGGGGAAGAAAGAGGTGGAAAAAGAGAGTTTGACTGGGAGGAGGGGAGATGGGCAGGAAGGGAGGGAGGTGGGCAGGAAGGAGGGGAGGTAGACAGGAAGGGAAGGTCGGGAAAGTATGCAGAAAGGAGGGTAGGTAGGCAGGAAGGAAGGGAGGTGGGCAGGTTAGAGGGAAGATGAACAGGAAGGAGGGGAGATATTTGGGAAGGAGGAGAGATAGGCAGGAAGGAGAGGATGTGGGCAGGAAGAAGTGGGGGTAGGATAGAAGATAGGGGGCAGGAAGAACTGGAAGTATGCAGGAAGGAGGGGAGGTAGGAAAACAAGAGAGTAGGCAGAAGAGAAGACAGACAATTCAGACATGAAGGACAGAAGGGGTGAAACGAGGAAAGGAAAGCAAGGCATACAGACAGACGGAAAGACAGGCAGGCAGAAAGGAGGAGGGGAGGCAGGCAGGAAGGATGTAAGAAAAAAGTGAGGAGAAGCAAAGAGGCAGAAGAGCAGGCAGGAGGGGTGGGAGACAGGAGGGGTGGAAGGCAAGAAGGAGGGCAGCAGAGGATAGGAAGGAAGGAAAGAAGAAAAATGAAAATATAGGATGGAAGGGAAGATAGTGTAATGCTAGGTGTTTAAGGCTCGACTTCTCGTTCCTAGAACACCTAACGTGTAGCGGGATCTCTTTCGAGACCGGGGTTTAGCACAAATAAGAGAGAGGCAGGACACAAAAACTCCAGGCAATAACCTTTACACGTGTATTGCTCAGTCAGACAAGGGGCAACAGCAGATGTTACAACACAATATGTAAACTACAAACACTTATAACTAGACGATCAGTATCTCGCAGGATACTATGGTAGTATGCACTTGCAATGACACTCGAGGCGGAGTGTGCAAAATTAGTACAGTCCAAGGTCTCTGTGCACGTGGAGGAGTTAGTGGTGCGGCTCACTAGGGGAGGGCGTAAGGCACTGGGGTCTAATTGTAAATATGGTAATATGGGGCGGAGGGTATTGATAGGGCGTTCAACTTATTATTTTCTGAGAGCAAGGGATTTTTGGTTAATTACTGATACAAGCTCTGCGGGGTGGGTGTTTCTCTTACTTCAATACAGCCCGAGGTTTCTGTGCGCGTGGAGGAGTTAGAGAAGAGGCTCACTAGGGGAGGGCGTAAGGCACTTGGGTCTAATTGTATTTGTGGTAGTATGAGGCGGAGGTTATTGATAGCGTGTTCGATTTATTATTTTCTGAGAGCAAGGGACTTTTGGTAAATTATTAATACAAACTCCACGGCTTGGGATTTCTCTTACTTCAATAAGAGGGGTGTTGCACATGGTCTTATTCACTATCACTTAGATTCTGCATGGGTATTTCACTGTTCTGTCCTGTCGTATATTAGACCATTATTCCAATTTCATTTAAACACTTGGTCTGGTACTATGAATGCACTTTATTGCCTTGTCACTGTTACACTACACTAAGGGCGCAATCACTGTCTCATAAGTCACTGGGCAGCGGGTGCGGCGGGGAGACATGCCGGCTACAGTTCCACCGGGAGAGGGGCACCGCCAGGGAAGGTCGTGCCGAGAGGGCATGGGACTACACGCAGGGGCATCTTCTCTTGTCCGGGGCTGCAGGTGGCGAAGGGGCCCGTGCTTTCCGGGCTAGGAACAGGAGTATGGCCCTCAGGACTGGGGCTGAACAATTTCCTGAACCTCTCATTCAGGTCTCGGCCGGAGGAAGAGGTCCTCCACCGTCGGGGTGTAGGGAGGTCCCGTCCGGGTGTTCTGGGGAGGGCCTGGAGTCTCCGAGGGCTGCAGCCCTCAGAGCCAGGCGGCGCCGTCAGGGAAGGACTGCGGCACCGGTCTGCATCAGGGTCCATCAGGTGGGTCCTCTCCAGGGCCATTTGTAGGGAGCAGAGGCCGGGGGAGGCTATAGGGCCTCTCCAGTACTCTCCTACATCCTCTGCGTCTGGGGTGAGGACACTCGGCTCATACTGGGGCGGCGGGGCTGCTCTCGGCTGCTGCCAGCTGTAGGGCCCAGCTACTGGCTGTGGCTTCCCAGGGGCACGGCCATAGGGCGCTGAGGCCCGGCTACTGGCCGTGGCCTGAGAGGGGGAATGGTTACCAGCGCACCTTTGGACACCTTCGGAGCGGCTACAGGCCAACTCCTGCAGGAGGGGTGTAGAGCGGCTACAGGCCAACTCAGAGGAAACGCCTTCGGAGTGGCTACCATCTGTCTGACGAAGGTGGGAGTGGCTACAGGCCGACTCCTGCAGGAGGGGGTGTGGAGCGACTACAGGCCGTCTCCGGAAGGACACTTGATGAAGGCGGGAACGACTACAGACCGTCTCCTTATTACCCTCAGGTCGGCTACTGGCCGATTCCTTAGCGAGGGGTGGGCTGCTACCGGCCGTCCCAAGATGGAAGACACCTTCAGAGAGGCTACTGGTACACTCTTGAAGAAGGCGGGAGTGGCTACAGGCCAACTCCTTAGGGATACTGGTAGGAGCTGCACAGACAGCTCCACCCCCAGATGGATTGGTGGAACCTCGCCCGGAAAGTAGTGCAGGATTCCTGCTATGGCGACGGCTGGAGGGCTCCGAGTCATAGGGACGTACGGCCCGGGCTGACTTTTGCCGTTGTCTCGCCGAGTCTCGGTGAGCCGCTGCTGCTTCTCCGTGGGGTCCTTATGGGGGTCTTGGAGTTTCCGGGGGCACTATGGTGAATCGCTGGTGGAGGTGATTGGACACTATGCTGTATTTCAGATAGTATGTAAAGAAGGAAGGAAGGACGAGACGTAGGGGGGCGGAGAGGAAGGAGGAAAAAAATGAAGGGTGGGCACAAGTAGAGAGAGAGAGAGAGAGAGAGAGAGAGAGAGAGAGACAGACAGACAGACAGACAGAGACAGACAGACAGACAGACAGAGACATACAGACAGACAGACAGACAGAGACAGACACAGACAGACAGACAGACAGACAGGGAGAGAGAAAGGAGAGACAGAAAAAGGAAAAAGAGTAGCCAGGAAAGATAAATTCAGAGGGGACATGGAGACATAAAAGCAAGAGAAGAGAGGAGAAAAAGAGGAGGAGGGAGAAGAGAGAATAAAAAGAGGACAGGGGAGAGTGAGATATGTCGGATGAAAGGACGGGTGGCTGAAAGAAGCAAAGCCGAGGGAGGAAGGAAAGAGATGAAAGGACTAAGTGAAGGGGATGGAGGGAGGAGAAAGAAAAATAGGGGAGATGATAACGAGAAAAGCAGAGGAAAGGAAAAAATGAAGAGGAGGAGAGAAGGAGGAAAAGAAGAGGAACTGAGTACGGGAAAGACAGATAGTGAGTTTAGGATGGAGTGAGGTGGAAGAGTAAATGAGGAGGAGAGGAAGCGACATATGAGGGAGAAAAAATGAGATGACGAAAAGAAGAGGAAAGGGAAAGAAAAGGAAATAAGTAAATCGACTGAAGAGACGGGGACAGAGAGGAGAGGAAGAAAGAAAAGAAAAAAGAAAACAGGAAACTTAAAAAAAGGCGAAGGAAAGGAGATATTGAGAAAAGAGTAAAGTAAGAGGACAGCAGATAATAGGATGGGCGATGAGAGAAGAAAGAGGAGAGGAAAAGGATGTAGAGAGGAGAGACATGAAGAGGATAAAAGAAGATGAGAGGACGAGAAGAGGATGATATGTGAAGAGAGAGGGAAGGGAAAGAAAAGGAGGAGGAGGGGGAAGTGAAGAGGATAAGGATAAGGAGTAAGAAAAGATGAGAAAGCAGAAATTTAAGATGGAGAGTGAGAGACTGACGAGGAGAGTGTATGTGAATGAGGTGGAGGGGGAGAGAGGGAGGGGGAAGCCAAGGATGAGATGGAGGGATGGAGTGGAGAGGCATATAAGAGAGGGGTGTGTGAGCTGGGAGCAGGGCAGTGAAATGGAAGGGGGACAGGGCAACGTGGAGGCGATTTGTTTGTGGCCACCCCGTATGGGATTAAGGCGTCTGGCAATAGATAGATAGATAGACAGATAGAAACTGAAGGGAAAATACATTAAGAAGATGGAAAAATGAGATGCAAAACAGCAAGGGAAAAAACATGAGTGGAAAGGAAGGGAAAAAAAAAATAAATAAAAATGGGATCAGGAGAACAGGGAGAGAATGATAAGGATGATGAAGGGAAGGTATATGAAAGAGGAGGGGATGTAAAAGAGAGAGAGAGAGAGAGAGAGAGAGAAACACAGACAGAGAGGAAAAATAGATTGGGGGTGATGAAAGCAAATGGGAAAATCGACGAAGGGAAAGACAGAGAAGTAATAGAAAGAAAGAGGAACAAAAGAAAAAGGAGTAAAATAACAGGAAAAAAGAAAGAAGTGATAAGTGATGCAAAAAGTCAAAATCAAAGATTAGGAAGAGAAAAGTGATAGAAAAATGTAAGATCAAATTAAAGCTAGAAAAGAGAAAGGACGTAAAAAGGATAAGGAAGGAATGAGACACTAAAAACGGCGAGGAATGACTAGAAATTATGAGCGGGTGGAAAGGAAGGGACGAGAAAAGGAAGGACAGAAAAGAGCAACGAGGAGAGAAAAGAAAGATCAGGAGTGAGAAAGGTGAAAGAAACATATGAAGGGAGCAGTAGAGGAGGCGGAAGAAGGAGAGAAAACGATGATGAACGGAGAGAAAAAGCATAAGGAGGGGAGAGGGATAAAGAGGTTAAGAGAAGGAAGGGAAGAAAAGGACGAGGAGAAGAGAAAGAAGATGACGGAAGCAAAGAAGGAGAGAGAGATGAAAAGACAGGAGATAGAAAAAAAAAAATGAAAAGAGACCACCGATATCAATCAAGAAGGGAGACGCGACAGACAGGGTCCAAGGATAGGCGATGGAGACAGAAGAAAGGAAGGAAAAGGAACAAAGAGGCGAGAAAAAAAAGGAAAAAAAAAGAGGAAGAAAGGAGAAGAGACACACAAGGAAAAGAAAAGTCAGAGAAAGCCAGAAATGAATTTGATGAACGGATGAGAGAGGGACAAGGAAACAGACAAGGAGAACAGAATAAAGAAGGAAGATAAAGGGGTAGACGACCGGAAGAGAAGGAGAAAAAAACTCAGAGAGATGAGGGAAACTTCGAGGAGATGGGAGAGTGAGAATGAAAAAAAAAAGTTGTGTAATAGAACACGAGAAAACTATAAGACAAGCGACAAACTTTGAGAGAAATGAGGCAGTAAGAAGAAAAAAGTGAGAGAGAAAGGATATGAGGGAAAAATAAAGGAAAGTAAAGAAAGCCGGAGGAGAAAGAAGAGGAAGCGAAGCAGAAATTGACAAACAAGAGAAATTTAGAAGAGGGATGGAAGAATAGGAAGGGATAATGAAGGAAAGTAAAGAAGGCAGGAGGAGAGAGAAAATAAGGAAGTAAAGCAGAACTAATTTAAGGAAAGGAAATTTAGAAGAGAAGTGATGGGAAACGAAGAGGCAAGAGACAGTAAATGGAGAAAGTTGGAGATGTGAAAAAAAATATGTACGAGAAAACAGACAATGGATTTCTTTTTCTAGGCTGGCAAGATGAAAGTATTAACTAAGCAAAGCAGAAATATAGTCTATTAACAAAAAAAAAAAAATTAGAAGAGGTGAGTAAACTAATAGAATGCAAAAAGGGCAAGAGACTTGAAGAAAGTTGGAAACGTGAATATATATATATATATATATATATATATATATATATATATATATATATATATATATATATATATATATATATATATATATATATATATATATATATAAAGAGAGAGAGAGAGAGAGAAAGAGATACGAGAAGATGGGCGAAGATTTTTTCTTTTTAATTTCAGGCTAGCAAGATGAAAGAATTAAGTCTTTCATGGTCTAAGAAACTCTGTTATTTTCTTCCAGCTGGCCGCAGACAGTTTTATATTGCTGTCTGTGAGGTATACACCCCTGAACCAGTATTCTCGACGGTTAGGCTCCCTAACGCTTTTTCCTAAGCGATTTATTTTACTACACTTTACTATCCTCTTCTGTCTTGTATAAATCCTTCTCATAAAGCCATACTCAGCATAAAAAGTAGAAAATGATATTAAACAGTCATTACAAATCACAAAGGAAGAGGCGTTAGGGAGCTTTCTTACCATACGAGAAGACGAGCCTGAGTCACCTAAACTGGCAATCTCGTCTTGTAAAGCAGCTCCCTAACACCTTTTCCTAACCGACATATTTTTGGATATGGATGGTTAATATCCTTTGGCACACTGTTCATGAAGAGTATGGCGATATTGGAAGGTTTTCTGTGACATAAGCGAGAACAATAATGTATAATAAATCGCTTAGAAAAAGGTGTTAGGGAGCTTTCTTAACCGACGGGAATACGGACCTTAATCCCATACAGTGGATGAAAGTGAGTCATAGGAGCTTCTTTTAACACTAACTTGGGCAAGATTTTCGTCCTTTTGAAGCTTATTTCACGTAGCTCAGTGACAAATGACAGTGCTACGGACCTACCTCCTTTCCATGGCACCTCTGCGTGACTAGCATCAAATTCTAATGTTAATCTATGGCTACAACTCGGCATTCAGGCCGGAGATATGACAATTTTAGACCAAGCAAAAATAAAAATAGTATAATACCTGTACAATTAATTCCAATGGTCTTGACAACTAGTTTTCTATTTCAGCTAACGCCAGACGATGTTATTCAGCTGGGAGTTACAATAGCCAAAAATCCACATTCGCGTCAGTTCAAGGAAGCTCCCTAATACCTTTTCCTTAGCAATTTACTTTCTATACTTCACCTTAGTGGTACCTTGTATGTTGTTTTTATCTATTATACATCAGCATGAAAGACGGATTTTATATAGTTAAGAGTGACCATCGGGAACATAAGTATTAAGCTAATTGTTCCTAGAGGAGAAAAAAAAACATTTCACGAATTTGGAGACAGAAAGAGCAATAAGGAGGAGACGGAAAGTTATAAAAAGAGAGAAAAAGACGAAAAAATAGTGAGAAAAGAGGAAGGAGGGGAGAAAAAAGTGGAGGGAAAATATGTCTATCTATCTATCTATTGCCAGACGCCTCAATCCCGTTCTGGGTGGCCACAAACAAATCGCCTCCACGTCGCCCTGTCCCCCGCCATTTCACTGCCCCGCTCCCAACTCACACCCCCCCTCTCTCATATACCTCTCCACCCCATCCCTCCATATCATCCTCGGCCTCCCCCTCCCTCTTCCCCCCTCCACCTCACTCACATACACTCTCCTCGTCAGTCTTTCATCCTCCATCCTCTCCACATGGCCAAACCACCTCAGTGTATTCCTCCTAATGCTTCCTGT
>NC_136955.1:26929450-27016431 GCF_032717465.1 Coenobita brevimanus
AAAAAAAAAAAAAAAGAGTCATAATTTCATCAAATCTGCTCATAACTTCATTATTACCATGGATAAACTGAAATGTTTAAGTTTTAGTGTTTCTGTGTTATACACGGGGGGAGGGGTTATGGGCCGTTATACGATTGGTTAGGTGTGCAGGGAAGTAGGGGAGGTATGGGCTTAGTCAGATGGAGGGTTGCAACAGCGTTACATTGCCCATGTTTAGTTTACAATGTTGATTTTACTCCACAGTCTCTCCCATCAGAGTAATATGCGATGTTAGTGTCAGTCTGGTATGAATTATTAATTTTGCAATATCCTCTTCAGTATGATGAAGCTCTTTTAGTTACTGTTACACCGACACTGGCGATAGCCCAAAGGGTGTAATCTATTGCTCGGAATGTGAACGTCTGTCTTTGTTTATATATGTCTGATGAGAGCAAAATAACTAAAATATTCATGGTCTTATTCTTCACCAAATTTTGTAGAAGAGGTGGTCTATTGCTTTTCTTGAAAATGGAAGATCAACGTTTAAGGTCGCATGGCAAGGACGATTTAAACAGCTCTTATTCGCTTTTGACAAATTTGGTGGCATGGTTGAGGGCACGTAATGAGCTCATGAATTCTGTTTTAAAATCAATCAGATGAAAGTCAAGGACACAGAGTAAGGTCAAAGTTCGTCCCATGTGCTTGTGTGTGTGACAAGTACAACTAAAACAGTTTTGATACGTTATGGACTATATAAATTTTGTGGGATAATTGAAGCTAAACCAGGGATTGAACAAATATTTTCTAAACAGTAGACCATAATGGAAAATGTACTTAAACATTTTTTTTTTTTTTTATGATTTAGAGAAGGCCATTGTCGCAGGGAGAGAGCAAATATTATGGCTACATGAATAGCTTGAATAGTTTTGATTTTTGTTAGATTAAGAGTAGTGGAAGGACTGAGGGTAAGGCATAAACGAAAAGATTCTAAGAACACTCTCTCAAAGGTCAAGACAATAAGGTAAGGTCAAAACTGTATCCATTTGAGTCAACTTCTTTAAAAATAATGAAACTTTTTGATTTGATTTGAACCAGTCTTGGTGGAAGGGTTGAGAGTTAACCATGGCGTTTATCTCTTGTTTTTGAGATGCCAAAAGCCAAAACCATATGACCGTGTTATATTACATAGTTTTGATCCGACTGAGACAAACTTTGTGGAAGGGTTCAAGTAGGGCCATAGGGGAAGGAAAAAATATTCGACCACATTGGTCGAAGAGGTGTGATTTGATCTTAATGAACAACATGTAGGGGTACTGGCAGTCAATCAAAGATGAAATAATTTCATATTATATGTCAAAGGTCTAAGTCACAGGGCATGGTCAACTCAAGCAGTCCCCTTCTGGTTTGGACAAGCTGAATGAAACGGTTGACGATTATGGAATGATGAAGTTGTTTGATTTGAGAACAATCTGTCCAAGTTAAAGGTCACAGGACAAACATGTTTTCATCATATGTAGGGTCGGATGTTATACTTTTTGAGCACTCCTTCGTGTTTGTTTTCTTGTTGGTACAAGTAGTTTCATCAATTTTAGAAAGGTCTTCAGCACTGATTGAGTCATTAGAGGCTCTACCTATCCCATTCAGATCGAAAATATATTTCACTTCGAAGAGATTTAAAAAAAAAAAAAAAAAAGAGTGTCGTCTGATTAGAAATGTAAACATTAAAGCATTAGAAGATAAAGTCTGGGATGTTGATGGGTGGTAGTGCATGATGGTGAGTTCCACTGCAAGAATATAAGCATTATGGGTTGACAAGTAGTTGAGGCACCCTAGGTTATGAAATTCACAAAATGAGAGAGAGAGAGAGAGAGAGAGAGAGAGAGAGAGAGAGAGAGAGAGAGAGAGAGAGAGAGAGAGAGAGAGAGAGAGAGAGCTGAATAGGAGGGTGTGAGTGGGCAGGATTGGCTGGAATGGTGGTGGGTAGTGGGGCATGCCAAGGGAGCCACAGACCTCTATTCCACTCGTATGATGATAAATGTTGAAGGCAATTTGATAAGGTGCAAATCAATGGAGGGGTTAAGGAAGAGTGTGTGGAGTAAGCACTCTGGATTGTTTGAGGTGGGTGGGATGCAAAAAAATGCCAGTGTGTGGTGGGGTAAAGGAGGAAGACCACAACAGTAAAGATAGGTATTGTATGGAACGCAATATGGAAGGGGGAACAGATTTCTCTCAAAATTTCAAAGCTCTAGTCTAGAAAATTGTTAGACTGGGAGGACAGCGATGGCAGGGGATGATGGTCGAGCAGAATGGGCATAAGACAGTCTGAGAAAATGGGCGTAGTGAGTTTGCCACAGTTTGCTTGGTGCTGGGTTAATTGGAATCTTTTTCTTAGAAGGAGGAAGAGGAGGAGGAGGAGGAGGAAGAGAATTAGGAGGGGAAAGGGGAGGGGGAGGAGGAGGAGGAAGGGGATTAGGAGGGAGAGGGGTAGGGGAAGGTGAAGGAGGAAGAGGATTAGGAGGGAGAGGGGTAGGGGAAGGTGAGGGAGGACTTGCTTTCTTGTATATCTGGTGCATTCACGACATAAAAGTTGGCGTGAAAATACTGAATGGGGAAAAATAGAGAAAAGCGAAGGTATTTAAACTAATAATGGGGAGAATGAATGGGAAAAATATTAAGTCCTTTATTAAGACATGACCTTTCTGAGCAGGAAGGTCTCTCATGATAGAAATGAAGAAAAAAAAAATCGCCACGGAGGAGAGGAGGGGAAAGGAGTAGAGCAAAGATGAGATGGAGAGATGTGGTGATCAAAGTGTATGTGAGTTAGAGAGAACTGCCAGGACATTACGTTCAGAGTCTATAAAACAAATAAGAATCCCTGAGAAAGAAAAAGTGAATGTTGAAACAGAGGTCAGGCAGTTGTGTTAAAAAAATCGAGAGGAAACAGTAAAGGCAGAAACGGGAGAAGAGAAAGGAATAAAAAAATGAAGTGAGGGAAAGTGAGCGACAGGTAAAAAAAAAAAAAAAAAAAAAAAAAAGACTGGCAGACAACAGTATAGGTTACACAGAGACGAGAGAAAAGAATATCAAAAAGTGACAGTGTAGTGAAAGTGACCCAAAGTATTTAAAAAATATGTAGGAATAAAGTAAGAAGAAAAAAATATATAAAGGAAGAGTAAGGAGGTGGAAATATGTGGAGAGTAAAGACACAGACAGAAGGGGACAGGAGAAAGTCATAGCCGAGAGGGGAAGTGAGGGGAAGGTGATAATAATGGCGGACGGAAAGTGGAAGCAAGGGAAACGGATGGAGCTGGCCAAGTTTCAGGATATATCTAGGAAGAGGGGACAAAATTACTACCCTCTGGAGGGCTATAGGAACACTGACAAAGGGCGCGGGGAGAGAGGAGGGAAGGCAGGCAAGAAGGAAGGCAAGATAGAAAGGGGAAAATACGAGTGTGTGAAGGGGGAAATGTGTGTGTGTGTGTGTGTGTGTGTGTGTGTGTGTGTGTGTGTGTGTGTGTGTGTGTGTGTGTGTGTGTGTGTGTAATGAAGGAAATACATGTACAAGGTTCTAGATCTGGAAACGGTAATTTGTAACTATAAAAAACATGAGTGTGTAAGAGGGAAAATGCGACTTAAGCGGCGGTAACACTGGAATCTTCTCATTCAGTCTTCATCATCATCATCATCGCCATCATCATCTATTCCCCACCTTAGCATAGGGTGAAGCAGGGTCCTGAAAACAAGGAAAGCGACAACGAAGGAGGGAAAATTGTCAATAGTATGCCCATTGAACAAGGCTAAACAGTCATTCACACATTATTATTCAAGCCGCGGAAATCCTGGCTCCACCTCAACAGTATAACCAATTGCATAAATTATATTATCATTCCTTATTGAGGCGCTTCACATACCTCATTTGGATATAATCAGTCCGGCAGCAATATGCTACATGTATTATCTTATAACTGTCCAGAGGAAAAACGAAAATCGCAACTTTACAACCAGAATGCCTCTGAAAGGTGGGAGAATTGTTCGCTTGGGGAAGGTTTCTCTTCACTCCACTGACCCTGGCCTTTAAAGGATAGTCTTCATACTCAAACCTGACTTAGGTATGGTCAATAGAACGGATCTAAAGCTTCTGAACAGATGGACAAATAGACAGGGACGGGAACACGGCGATCGCACAACCAAAAATAACTAGGCTATTGGGCCCCTTCTTCTACGCAAAATAAATTCTTTCTCAAGCATCAAATCGACTAAAACAGAGGGAAGGGAACGAAGCCAAACAGTGCAGGGAGGGCCAGGACTGCTGAATCGTGCACGCCGTCTCTTAGTGAGCAAAATTAGCAAACTTATTTTTTACGACTTGGTCCTGACTCCGAAAAAGACTTTCCATTTCCAGGCCATTCTTCACTTTATGGTTTTAATGCCTCTCGGTTCGAAGACGTATAGTAACTTTTCTTTCCTTCTTGTTTTATAAATTTTCTTTCATTCTTGCTTCCTCTAGACGATCTTAAGAACTATAGAAGGGTCTGTCCGTACCAGAGGGATTACATAGTTCACATTAAATTATAGTCACCTATTCTTCTCGTTATCTCCACACAGTTTTAAGTATCGGAGGGATATATACATTTATAGTGTCCATTAACTCTTTACTGTTGTATAATATCGTCTAAAGGTTGCACATAAAAGAATGTAGCAGACGTTATTTTCGTGATGTGGCCGAATGATTTTCTGAATAACTAAGTTCGTAAGTTGGAATATGTATGCTCATTGTCAGCGTTCCTTTTAATGACTGATCTTTATTTTATTCTCTAATCGATGAAAATTTTTAAGCAGTCCCTTTGAACCTTTACCAAGGAGTGTTTAATTCCCTATCAACATCAAGCACATTTTAGTCGTGTTTGAGAGGCGATTGTTTTCTAGGTTAGAGGGATCGTTCTTGTTAGCAGGTTATATACAATTTCTGTTAACATTTTTAGGCTCCTTGTGCTTATTTTTGTCTTACTTTCCGTCAGACAGATTGATTTATTATAGGAAAGCTAACCCAGGTGAAGAGATGAGAAATAGACACCTTGTTTTGTTCAGCTCAGTAACGTATTCTCTCTCTCACTCTCTCTCTCTCTCTCTCTCTCTCTCTCTCTCTCTCTCTCTCTCTCAAGGAGCTAATCAGTGCTAAAGCTAATCCCTCCAGTTCGAAAATTCCGCCCAAAGCCGAATAATACTTGTTTGAGTGTAAAAGGAACAAACTGTGAAATACGTCACCAAAATCAAGAGAATAATATTAACAATGCGGAGTCATCAGCCTAGGAGAGACAAGTCCTAGTGGCGGAGTTCGGACCCATCTCTATGACCTTCCAGTACGATTATGTATTTGTTTCATTGTTCTTACCACCCGAGGGTTATACTTGGTCACCAAAATCAAGAGGATAATATTATCAGTGCGGTGTCATTGTCACGGTTTTTTTTTGCGATTTTGTATAAAGGAATACTTTAAATGTTAACTTGTCAATATTAACAAAGACTTGACTTGTGAAAATCAAGCAATGATTACTTTATGCCGACTTACTTCGCCGATTCTCTAAGGACGCGAATTTATTTACTTTCTCAGCAGTACACAGCAGAGACTAATTACTCACAAATGCTGTTTGTTAGTACTGCTAGCCTCACGAGAAAGTGACTCCACCCCTGACAATCAATAAGTAATGCTATGAATGATAAACAGGTTCTTGCTGAAGCATTAATTCCAAGTCGGCACAACCGATTTAAGTTAAATGCAAGAAGATTGGCCTAAATACCAGTTATTAATAATGCAAAGCGTTATGCAAACTAGGAGTGGTAGTGAAATAAGCTTAATGTGGAGAAATAAAACACGAGTTTACATTACATTAAGCTCAAGAAAAAGAACTGTAAATTTATTAATTACAATGAAATAAATTTACGTTACATGAGTCTCAAATGAATTCAAAATAAGAACACACTCGCTCACTCAAAAGCTAAACTCTTAAGCCTAGGAAAAACGAAAAGAAATACTGGTCAGAGAATGGGCTAAGCGGAAACTGGGCGTCGGTGCGTAGGAAGGACGCTGCACACGCTAAACCTCTTGCCAGTTCACACTAGGTGGAGATTCAGGAACTCGCTGTACACGACGCTGGGCCAACGAACCTGCTCTCACGGCGCTTCAATCCTGACTGAATTCAAACAAGCGAGGCAAGGGCTGGGGCGGGCGTGCGTCCAGTAACCGCCAACGAAAAACAAATCACTCAGCGAAAGCGCCAATGTCACGCAAAAGGACGATCACTTATGACACAGTGAAAAATGTTCTGAAAACCCTCCCGATCGGGTGAATACGGGGACGGTTAAACAGAGTGATAAACAGTGGAAATTACACTAGAATTAGTGGTCTCCACCAAAGTTCAATGTCACGAGTTTGTTTAGATATGGAATCGCGCCAATTCGTGACAGTCATCAGCCTAGGAGAGACAAGTCCTAGTGGCAGAGTTCGGACCCATCTCTATGACCTTTCAGTACGATTATGTATTTGTTTCATTGTTCTTACCACCCGAGGGTTATATTTGGTTTGGGAGAGATTCCTCGCAATGTTAGGGATAATTAATCTTCTACTAGTTTAACTGATAAGGAAACAGCGATCCCGAAAAAGCTGATTGTCAGCCCCCCTCCCCACCCCAAAATTTATTAATATAACATTGTAAGGAAAATGTTGATATCAAAGGTGCATCAAAATATCTAGACTAAAAGAACTGTGATAACGTTAAATTCAACACATAAAACAAATTAGGCCATGATGGAAGGTGAAATCAAAGGAAGATCCGGAAAGTTGGAATCAGTAGAATGTGAGAGGGTACAATTTTACATGTTGTATTTTATAACAAATTATTGCATTTTTAAAAGGTACAAACATTCTGAAGCTAAAGAAAAACATGAAAAGTTTTCATATATATAAGAGATGCAAGATTTTTTAAACCAAGAGAACTGTGAAAATTAATTTAGCAAAAAAGTTCAAAATACTGAGTGCAAGATAAATCTTATAAACTTTAATTATAGAGAAATGCTGAAATTATGAATAATGAGAAGTGTCTGCATTAGAAGATATATATGAGTATTGTTGAAATGAGAAGAATTTTATTAAATGATTGTAAAATAATTGGGAGATGATGAAATAAACAGTCTTTCTTTTTGCAAACTGCTGAAATAAAGAGAAAGATGATGTTTATAAATCAGAAGGAAGGTATCAAATGTGTAGAAATCAAATGATGTTTTAAAAATCGAATTTGTCACGTGAAAATGATAATTAGAGATTTTGAATTTTTCAGCCAAAAAAAAAAAAAAAAAAAAAAATGTGTTAATAAAAAACTTTGAAAATGCTGAAATACTAAGATTTAAGAAAGAAGATAAATACAAACTTGTTGAAATCAAATGAGATGTTATAATATGAAAATATGAAAACCAAGGACATTTTCAAGAATTATATCATCAGCAGAAATGACAGAAATGTAAACAAATTGAAAGCTGAAATACATCAGAATCAGTATTAATGCGAAACTTGAAAAAAAAAATAAAAATCTTGAAATCAAGCAAACTACTAACAACTGGTGCCAGGCGTAACAAACCTCGCCCGACAACAGTTATGTTATTGCTATTAAATACTGCCTCGTTTCTGCCATTTTGTGTCAGTACGGTACACAGCTAAAGTCTAAGGTAATGGCGCAAATATTTTCACGTTAAGACCACTGAAAATCAGTGATCTTACGTTTGACCTTTCAAGGTCACTCAAGGTCAGAGGTCATGCAGAGAAATGAAAACCCATATGAGACTTCCTATATCTTAGTAAATATCTCTATCTTCGAGTTTCGAGTTATAGCCCCTTGATTATCCGTGACCTTGAGGTTGACCTTTCACGGTCACTTACGGTCAAAGGTCAAGGTACTAATTAAAAACCCATATGGGATTTCCTGTATGTTGATAATAGTAAATATCTCTCTATCTTCAACCACTGTCGAGTTATAGACCCCTGAATATCTGTGATCTTGAGTTTGACCTTGCAAGATCATATAAGGTTAAAGATCTTGGTGCCAAATGAAAACCAATATTACAACTTCCTGTATGTCCATGATAGTAAATATCTCTATCTTCAACCGTTTTCTAGTATTAGCCCCTGAAAGTCCGTGACCGTGATTTTGACCTTTCAGGTTGATTCGATTACCTCCAAAATTTAGACACTTTATGTTGGGACCAGTACCCACATATCCTGAAAATTTCATGTAATTTAATTCAGCCGTTTTTCCGTTATGTCGCTAACACACAAAGAAACAAATAAACTCGACCAAAAACATTACCTCGCAGACTCCGTCCCGGCGAGGCAAAAACTCAGAATGAGAAGAAACTTGTTAATGCAAGAGAGAGAGAGAGAGAGAGAGAGAGAGAGAGCTGTGACTATATTATGAGTACGACTATTCTGGACTATAAATGATTTACATATAAGCGTTCCTGGCTGTATGTATGTGTGTGTGTGTGTGTGTGTGTGAGGATAGGTTTGAGTATGAGTGTGGGTGCCAGTGTGAAAGAATGTGTGTGTGTGTGTGTGTGTGTGTGTGTGTGTGTGTGTGTGTGTGTGTGTGTGTGTGTGTGTGTGTGTGTGTGTGTGTGTGAGGATAGGTTTGAGTATGAGTGTGGGTGCCAGTGTGAAAGAATGTGTGTGTGTGTGTGTGTGTGTGTGTGTGTGTGTGTGTGTGTCAGTATGAGTGAAGTTATGAGTGTTAGTGTGACTGAAGTGACTGAATGTGAATATGAGTGAATGTGAGTTTGTGCACCTGAGTCTGAAGACTGAGTGAGAGTGAAGTGTGCGTCCGATACTGAAAGCGTGGGTGTGAATGGAATATATATAGGAATGAATGTACGTTTGAGACTGAGTGCATATGTGTGTCTGTGAGTGAGTGTTAGTGTGTTTAAAAATGTGACTGTGAGTGGGTGTATATAAGTGTAAGCGTGAGTTTGAGAGTGCGCGTGTGAGACTGAGAGCGTGAATGTGATTTAGTGTGTGTGTTGGAGAAAGTGAGAGTGTGTGTAAGAGCGAGTGAAAGTGCGAACGAGAGTATATGAGAAAACCTAAGAATTTGAATGTGACTAAGTGTGGGTGAGAAGAAAAGTGTTTAAGGAGGCTGGTAAGTGTGTGCTTAAGAGTGTAAGCGAATAATGCTAAGCAAATATATGAGAATGTGAGTGATATGTTACCGCTTGAGAATGTGAGTGTTGGGGTGCTTGGGAATGTCGGTGTTACGTCGTTTGAGAATAGGAGTGATAAGTGAGCGTTTGTCTGAGAATGTGTGTTAAATGAAAGTTTGTCTGAGAATGTGTGTTAAATGAAAGTTTGTCTGAGAATGTGTATTAAGTAAGCGTTTGTCTGAGAATGTGTGTTAAGTAAGCGTTTGTCTGAGAATGAGTGTTAAGTGAGCGTTTGTCTGAGAATGTGTGTTAAGTAAGACTTAGTCCGAGAATGTGTGTTAAGTAAGAGTTTGTCTGAGAATGTGTGTTGAGAATTTAGAAATGTGAATATTAGGTGAATGTTTGAAAATATGTGTAAAGTGAGGGTTTAAGAATGTGAGTGAGATTGATAGAATGTAATGCCAGCTTATCTGTTAGCCTTCACCGTTTTGATGGGAGAGATAATTCCTACGCTGAAAGTACGAGTCTTTCTTTTGGAAGAATAAAATTTATGATCAGTGCTGTTGACAGGGATAATAGATACTTAATGTAACCTTTTAATGAAGTGGGTTAACTTGGACTGAATTAAGTCATCTGAAATTGGTGGACAAAAGACCCAAAAATCGTCTAAAATAAGTCTGGAAAAGACTTTAAAATCATCTGACGTTCGTGGAAAAAGGCCATGAAATCGTCTGAAGTTAGTAGGCAAAAAACATTAAAATCGTCTGAAATTAGTGGACAAAAGACCTTAAAATCATCTATAGTTAGTGTCAAAGGATCTTAAAATGGTTTAAAGTTAGTAGACAGAAGACATTAAAATAGTCTGAAGTTAGTGTCAAAAGACCTTAAAATCGTCTGAAGTTAATGGACGGAAGACCTTAAAATCGTCTGAAGTTAGTGGACAAGACCTTAAATTCGTCTAAAATTAGTGGACAAGACCTTAAAATCCTCTGAAGGTAGTGGGCAAAAGACCTTAAAATCGCCTTGATGTAGTGGACGAGTCCTTAAGATCGTCTAAAGTTAGTGGACAATACAGTAGACCTTAAGTTGGTCTGAATGTAGTGGACAAGAAAATAGAAATTATCTGAAGTTAGTGGAATGAAGGCAGTGAACTAATGCCTTTCAGTTTGTCCTCTTGGCTTGATCCCTTAAGTAATGAAGCCCATCACCTCTTCATCCCTTCACCACAAACACTTCTTAGTTTAAACTCCTTGCTTCCATTAGACAGGTGTATTAAACTTGTATAAGACGTATATTATTATTCATTAATTTATCATTGTTACCACAAGAGTTTATTAAGCTTAAGAGATCCTTCAAGGACAGGATAGGTAAGATCCATCCAACTATAGTGCGTTACCTTGACTGGAATCAGATCTGCCGGGTAAGAGTACAGCAAAATAGCGTTTACAGGCTAAAAGAATTAACTTCATCAATCTTGGAAGATGCTCTTTGGAAGAAAAAAGTCATCTGGTGTTGACAAATAAAGAGGCCTAAATGTAACATCTTTCCAATCGAGGAGTTAAGCACATCAGTATGAGAACATCACTTGCATTTTATTCTTGACTATTGCTGATTATTTATTCAGTCTATGTGCGATTTATTTATTAATTAATCTGTTTACTTATTAATGCACTGATGGTTGTGTATGTAGACCTTCTTTTCACGGCCAGAGATCCCGCTCAGCTTTAACTACTTTTATCCGAGTAACATTAAGTAGTTTATTCTTGTTGCATCCAGAGGTATTTTTTAAGAAGGGCACCTCGTACTGAAGAGGTTTATCAGTACTGCACCTAACCCTTGCAGTACGAAAACTCTAAGATGGTCAAATTCATCTGGTGGTCGCAAGAATAAGATGAAAAAACACTTCACTGGAAAAAGGGGGGTTTAAGAAAATAGGTCATAGGAAAAATGTGCGGGAAAAGAACGTTTTACGGTACAAGGGATAAATGGATAATGTTATATCCTTTCATTACTTAGGATCTGTCTTAGCTTTTTCAGTCCAGTGACGTATATTAATTTTAATCGTACTCTTGCTTCCTCAGACGTTTATATTCACCTTAGGACAGACATCTAGTAGCGAAGGGGGTACTTAGGGCTGTATCTGACTCCTCCAGTTCCAAAAATAAATTGCTTCCAAGCTGAATAAAATCGTATCATTGCAAGAAGAATTAAGACGTCACCATACTACAAGGGTTACTGGATGTCGTTTCTTCTATCTATATACCTAGGCTGCTTCCCCTAAAAGGAGAGTAGCCGAGACAGGACGACATACTCCCAATTTACTCATCCACACACACATGTTTACTTGTAACTTGCCCCAAAAGGAGAAGGGGAGATAAAACCCCAAGGTGGTGGTGCCGATGTAGTAATAATAATAACAATAACAATAATATAATAATAATAATAATAATAATAATAATAGTAATAATAATAATAATAATAATAATAATAATAATAATAATAATGACAATAATAATAATAATAATAATAATAATAATAATAATAATAATAATAATAATAATAGAGTAATCATTCTGAAAGTTACAGAAAGAAATAAAGTTAAGTTGTTGCAGGGGGAGCCCATCATTCACTCACTTGATTTAGAGTTACTTTCAGGTGGCATTCAAGTAACAGCCAAGAAATATATATATTACGTTGTGTGGTAACCATATAACCAATAAATGTCTGGTGGTCTAGTGGGTTAAGGCGCGTCAGCTGGATGTAGCCCATAAGAACTTTTATACAGGAGGTGGTTGAGGCTTCCTACTATCATAATGCCACTCAGGAGAGAGACACTATTCATGTCAACATACGTGTCGTGAGTGATAAGCCTAGCCACGGGCATCTAAGCTTTCAGTGAGGCAATACTAGAGAGAGTTTGATGGATAGATAGGCAGAAAGATAGACAGACAGGTAGATAGATACATATAAGAAATGTTGATTAACCCTAGTATGTAGAAATGATATTAAATATTTATTTTTCAGTATCAAAAATGGAGAGTGTACGAAATTATGCTGAAAAAAAAAAAAGCAAAATAAAAGGGAGAGAACGGGAGACTAATACTGTATATACAATTATCCCTGGAAATTTTTACACACGGCTACTGTAAAGTGCCATTATGTCAGGAAAAATATTAAAACCAGGTAAAGTATTGTATGAAATTCTGTTTGAGAAAAAAAAAAAAAAATGAACAGATGCTCGGTGTTATAGACATCATGCCGGAAAAATATTTGAAAATCTTTATGAAATACTTAGAATATAGTTGAAGCATAAAACATGATAAAACGCCTAAAAAGATAAGAACGGGTACTATTATGAACGAGTGAGCGAAGTTTAATGTCGGTCCATGAGTGGAAAATTACAAAGAGTGGCCCGGCCCGAGCTGATTGTCATGCTTTTCAGAGGCTAATAACTTTTTTAAATAATAAAGCTAAAGAAGTGATTTTTTTTCCTCTAGATGCTAGGTGAGTCACATATTTTTTCTCATTATTCACAAAACCTTTATCGCACCCTAACACTGAATATTAAAAAGGTGTTCTCGCTCTATACTAAAAAGTGTTCCCGCTCTAAAATAGAAAGGTGCTCTCGCTCGCTTGTTACGCTGGAAAACGACCTTCTTACTGGTATGAAGATATGTATGTGAAATTTAAGAAAACTCGGGCACCAAAGACTCACTCTCCTTTAAATAACATCAATTGACGCTACCTGCAATACAATACATGAGTTGCTCCCACCATTAACAGACGATTTTTCTTTTCATTTCAGTCAGTCTTTTTCCAGACGATTTTATTCAGCCTCAATGACAGTTTATGGACTTGAGAAGTAACATTTAGGCTATCCCTGACTAATCCACTCACTACAAGGGCTCGATCCTATCTTGGATAAATTTAATGGCAGTAGCAAGAATACAGTGATAAATACATCATAAGGGTGAATATATTAACCACTTCAGTTCCATGATGTACTTGTATATTGTTTTTGCTCCCATATATCCAGGGAAAATCATTCAGTTCAGCAGAAACCCCCAACAGAAAAATAAATAAAACTACAAAATAAAGAAGGCTGTATCGAATCCCTTGACTGAGAAACTGTGTCTTAAAATGAGTAAAAACGTTTGTCAGGAAGGAATAAAAACTTTGGTAGCAAGAACTACATAAAAATACGTCTTTGGGCAGCAGGGGTTATGAACGATTTTCAAACATACTTGTGCCTCGAAAATGTTAGTGGTTGACATCATGGAAGAAAGTATGAGAGAAAATTGTTGGAAAAGGAAATATAATCTTTTTCCGTCTCCAGCCCCGGATTTTCGGTGATATGGTGCATTTCGAGGGGGGCCGCTTCAATAATCCGGATAACCAGGAAAAATATGAGAAACTGGAATCGTAAAGAGAGATATCGTGCTGGCAGTCTTTCCTTTTCCCTCTCTCCTTTCCTTACTCATCTCTCTCTCTCTCTCTCTCTCTCTCTCTCTCTCTCTTTTACATTCCTTTCCTCACCCTCTTCTCACTCCCCACACTTCTTACTTACATTTCCTCCCCCACTAGCACTTCTTACTCCTGTTAGCTGTCTTGACCCTGTAAGCACTCATTTCTTAAACACATTACCCCTCTCGCTCACATTTCCCCTTACCGACTCTCTCTCTCTCTTTCTCTCTCTCTCTCTCTCTCTCTCTCTCTCTCTCTCTCTCTCTCTCTGTGGTGCTCTTCTCAAAGATTGCTTTCTGGAGCCAACATCACTTCCTTCCTAAGTGAGGAAAAAGAGGCCGGTATGATGATGATGGTGATGGTGGGTATAATTCTTCCTTATCCGCCACGTGTCTTATACACATATGTTAGAGCTTGCAAGAAGCGGCTGGAGGTATCGATCACGTTATTTTAGCAGGAGCTTAAGTTGGTCACCTGCGCTTAATTCTCTGACTGTGATGAATTTCTGTTTGCTAAATATAATCGCCTGTAGTAAGCTGGAATAAATAGACTTGCAAACATTAAGACATTTTAAAAGCATAGCTGTACTTCTTCAGACATCCAGTTTATAAATCTTGGAAGAGAGAGGAAATTTCTTCTTATTAATATACTGCTTCTAAGCCACATACTATAAAGGCAGACCTCGACAAGAAGAGCAAACATTAAGACCTTTTTAAAACATAATATAACTTCTTCTCCAGACATCCAATTTATAAGCCTTGGAGGAGTTTCTGTATCGTAGACTTCTTTTCTTATCGTATATCTTATTGTATGGCACTAAATGACATTTTGTGAAGTTTGGTGTCGACGAAAACACCTCCAGACATTTTTCGACCTTGTCAGTAACGACCTCTCTTCTCCCGACGAAGTGTGGCCACCTAAATTTCCAGCTCCGTCTTCATTCTTACTTCCGCTTCGTCAGTGTCATCTCAGCCTTCACCTCCCCTTGCAGACAGTATCAAGAAGGATAAATCTTTCCTTTTCAACTCCAGTCCATTCATCAACTACACTCCATTTTTTCTTTTTATTATCTTCTTGACTTTACGCTCTGCACTCGTTTCTCTTGTGTGTCTGACTGAGGATAGGTGTCATTGTCCGTTCCTTAAGGCCCATCAGTTGTCCTTGAGTGCTGCAAAATTTCACATTTCAACACTATCCTTAACATGCTAGCTTTTATCCTAATGCCTCTCCCTGTGCCTCCTCACACCTTCCTTCCTTGACTCCATACCCCACCCTGTCCCTCCTCTAACTTTCCTTCCTTGTCTCCAGATCCCACCTCTCAACCTTATCCTCTCACTACAGTCTACATTCCCATCTCTAACATAATTTCATCCTCACTCTTGACTCAGTCTCATACTCATACCTTGCCCTCACACCCCGTTTCACCTTTGTTCTCACACTACACACTAATCCCTAGCTTCCTGTTTCAACTATTCACACTTCATTTATCCATACCTTTCATCTCTCACATCAACACTCTATCTCTCGTACCTACAAACCATTCCTTCCTCCCTCACTTCACCTCTCATCCTTATCCTCACACTACATTTCACATTCCTATCCCTGTCATCTTGTCTCATACCCACACACTTCACACAGCCTCACACCTCACCTGTTTCCCTTGCGCCCACATTCCACGTCTCACCCTCCTTCTCACACCCCACTCTACATTTCTGACATATTTATCCTCACACTCCTCTCCTCATCCCCACCACTCATCTCTCATTTCCACATCTTAGCCTTCACTCTCACATATCATGCTCTTCCCATATCTCCTTTCACATCTATCCTCACTTTTACTCCACGCTCCTATCCCCAAACATCTTGTCTCTAACCCTGGACAACACTCATCCGCATTACTTATCTCTCACGTCTATATGCTATCCCTCATTTTCACACAACTTGCTGTCTCACTTTTTCTCACACTCCACTCAACGCTCCTGTCCTTAACATCCTTTCTCACCCACAAGATCATCTCCTCCACACCACTCATCTCTTATATCCACATCATATCCCTCATTCGCACACATCATCCCTTCCTCCCACGGCTCAACTCTTTTAGTTATCCTGGCACCATATTCCACATGCCTATCCGTAACATTGTACTCTTTATCCCACACTTTCCTTAACAACGAAAAGAATTCCTTACAACTGTATTCACTCTTGCATCTTATTCTCCTATCCAACACATAATTCAACATCCTATCCCTTACATTCATATCCTTTTCATCATACCTACACCCGCGTCATCCCTCCATCCCTCTTCCTCGCACCTTATGCCTCACTTTTCAACCCAGTTCACCCTTCTCTCACATCTTCACTTTCCCTCACATATTCATTCCATCCATCATACCCATCCCTTCACCTTAAACCTCACGCTATCCTTTGCATTCACACTCTTAACATCCTTAACCCTTCATCCCATTCTTCACACCAGCTCACTCTGTCCCCCACATATACACGTCACCTTATCCCTCTATCCCATTATGCTCACAGCCCATTCTTCCCAATTCCTTTCTCACCTCATCCCTCTATTTCATTCACTTCCACACACCTCCTTATTCTGTCTCTTAAGCTTCACCTCACCCATTGTCCCCGTCACTTCAGTACCCCATTCTTTCTCCTTACATCATCCCAGTTCCCTCCTTCCACTGTCTCATCCCATCCCTCTCCTAGCACCTCGATTACCTATTCTTTACCTCACACTTCTCGATTCCACCATACATGCCATCACCCTATCCTACATCTCATACTATAACACCATATCCTTCACCCTCACGTTACCTCATCCCTAACTCTCACCCTATTCACCTATTCCACCTCATTTCTCACACTTCACCTATCCCTCACCCATATCCCCCACACATATCCCAAGCACTTCCACACCTTTTTCCTTACCTAATTCCTCTATCCCTTTTCACTGCACTTCACTGTCCCACTCACATCACCCCATCCCTTACCCACACTTCACCCGTTTATCCCATCCTATCCCATCCCATCCCATCCCTCACACCTCCACACCTATCTCTCACACCCGTCCTACATCTATTCTCACTCTCATCGTTTTTCCCTCGAAGATATTGGATATTCTTTCTTCTGATTTTTTCTGGACAAACGCCAGAGTGTGTGATGAAGAGGGGAAGGGAGGAAGCGAAAAAAAAAAAAAGAGGACAACGAGGAGGAGAAGGAGAAAGAGAAAGAGACTGGAGGAGAGATGGAAAAAAGAAGAGCGTGGGAAGGAAGAAGCAACCTAGAAGCAGAGGAAAAAGAAATGAAAAAAGAAAATATAAAAGGAGAGAAGATAAGAGAAAATAATAACCGCTGAGGAGCAATTGATGAGGCCAGAAATGAGAGGTAAGGTATGTACATTACACACACACACACACACACACACACACACACACACACACACGAACACGCACACGCACACACACACACACACACACACACACACACACACACACACACACACACACACACACACAGACTTTGAAGATCGACTGAATATGCAAATAAAAACACATTTTATTCCGAGGATATGGGCATTATAATTAATGTTGCGCCAGCAGTGTTCCAGATATATCGCTACTTTGCTGCTTAACCACCTACCATTTACAGCAAGAAATTACACTTCAATCTGTGAGGTGTTACAAATACAAGTATATCCCTGAATACCTAAATAATAACCTGCCATAAATACCTAGAAATGTGGCATCCTTCTGCCCACATAGTCTTGAAATCTTAACTACTGAAACAGATACGTTCAGTATATTTTGTGCTTACCGGCACCGTAGCAGTTTTCTAAGCAGTCTATCAACATTCATTCTTCAGAATTTGTAAAGATGGGCAGAAACCTCATCGAAATGAGAGAGAAATCCGAAGTATGACCAGCTGTCCACACTCATGCTGTACTCCTTCATATCCTACTTTTTTCCAAAATATTTAACAGATTGTATGTTTCTGTCTTGATTGCTTTTTCACTAAATAATTTACTCAGAAAATGTTGTTGAAATGCTTAGACCACGCACTTTGAATATTTGTAAAGCATAGCATGCTGGTGGTACACGTTCAAGCAGATTCGAAAACTCGGCAGGTCATCGCAAGCCAAGAAAATATTGATTTAAGAACAATAGGCAACATGACAGCTCTGATACGCTAGACACCACGAATGATAGGCTAAGGGAGCACTTGCCACTTTATTTTTAATGCAAAACATAGTGTACATGACTATGATTATATATATGGGGAACTCTTCATTATTATGGTTTTTACCTCCTATCGAAATTATTCCATTCCTGCGTGTTTGGGCAGTAATTGCTGTGAAGATGAGTTAATTTGTGTGAATGGAATTGGTGTGTGTGTGTGGGGGGGGGGTAATAATAATGCTATTCTCCTTGTGTCGTTAAATAAACAGAGCTTCGTCATATTCTGTAAAAGGTATATTGCGAAACCTTTCACCTCACAGCACGCCATTACTTTTTGTGCAGCTAGACGTTCATTGTACAGCCTTCAATGACCGGATGCCCTTCCTGATGTCTACCAGTGACCCTTGGGTGGAATCGATCCTCCGACTCTTCGATCAGAGCAGAGCGCTCTAACCCACTGAGCCACGGCTGATATATATATATATATATATATATATATATATATATATATATATATAACCCACTGAGCCACGGCTGATATATATATATATATATATATATATATATATATATATATATATATATATATATATATATATATATATATATATATAGGAAGAGTAAAGGGTATGTTGTGCGAAGTGAAAGAAACCAGCAAAAGACAAGGAAAATGGGTGATGATAAATGAAGTATGTAAAACCTCTCTAACATGGGGTCAGTGAAAGGTACAGAAAGCATAATATCTGTGTACAAGTGAGCAGAAGAACAAGACAATAAATTACATAAATATTTGTTTAAAGCAAGGAAATGGAGATTAAATACACTGCACAAAAACGTAACCTTTCCACTAAGCTTACTTATCGTCTGTTTTATGTCTGCCACCTCAGACCATTGTACTCCTCTGGAAGAGATTCTCCGGTCTAGGGAAATCATAGCGTTTTCATTTGTCTTTTAATAACATGGTGTCTCAAAAGCGAATGTCTTTTTTGGTATTATCTACAAAGTAATAATAAATGCATCATTCTTACGGGACAAACCTATTCACTCAGATGACACAATAATATTGATTTATTTCTGGCTACCAAACAGGCGATTCCAGTTGAGTTTGGAGAGATTCTTCAGATGAGGAGGGGGGGGGGTTAATGATTTCTATATCCAACCTATCCCATTCGAGAAAATCTCAGCACAGTGTAATGATACCGTCTGAAGATAACATAAAAGATCTATGGCTAAAGGAGATAAGAAAAATTAAGTAGTTTGATGACAGTATTGTCATCAGATTAATATCTTGACAGATTTGTGTCCTTCAGCACGAAATATAATTGGTATCTGTCCCACTTGGGCTCCTGTAACTCACTCTTTGACGAATAAAATCGTCATGGCGTTAGCTGAAATTGGATATTAAAGCTGTCCTAAGAGGATGTTAGTGATGGAAATGCACCATGTGACATAACAGTTCAGACAGGTCAACGAAATTCAAAGACAGTTCACCAATGGCTTTGACACGTTAATACATCTTTTGGCATTCCCCTGTAATGAAGTGACGCTGTAACATAGTGGTTTGACAGATGATTTGATCGCACAATAATTGACGAAGCTGTAAGTAAACTGACAGTGACAATAATAGAATTGATAGCATTTAATGTGTCAATGTCCAGCTGGTTCAATCTCAAACATTATGCAGACTCTCGGTTTGCTGTTCAATTCTTTCAGTTTAAACTTATGTCAATCATCTCTGTTAGGTTGGTCGAACAGATACGTGTCACTCGATGTGTGTTCTGTCATTCAGTTATGAGGTATGTCAAATAGGTTCGTAACTATGTCTCAACAAGTATGTGAAAAGGTGTATTAACATTAAGGCTTCTGTCATACACTCTCAGCTGAAAAAAATTGTCAGGCATTAGCTAGAATATAATACGAGAGTGGTACTAACCAAGAAAAGGTTAACTAAGGACACGAAAACTAAAGGGAGATGTGAAAGAGTGGTTAAATATTTGGGATGGTGATCACTGTGTCTCATGTTTAGTTCCGGTGTATTGTTGGAAAATTTATTTAGAATTCAACATTGCATGGTCAGAAAAACTTAATCATTTTATTACTCTCTCTCTCTCTCTCACACACACACACACACACACACACACACACACACACACACACACTTTATTCATGGACAAAGTGTATTTACCTCCACAGACAAGCCTTTAGGATCAACTGGATATGCAGATAAAAGCACATCATAGCCTGTGCAGTTTTCTCCAAAAAGTTGTGTTAGTGAGTTACTGGGTTTGAAATTAATTTAGCACCAGCAGAGTTACATATATACCGTTATTTTGCTGTTTAACCACCTGCCATAAACAACATGAAACTACACATTAATCTGTGAGGTGTTACAAATACAAGTAAACAATAGCCTGATATGAATACCTAGAAATGAGACATCCTTCTGCTCACATACTGTAGTCTTGAAATCCCAAATACTTAAACAAATACATTAAATAGAGCTTGTGCTTACCGACACCTTAGCAGTTTTCTAAACAGTCTATCAGCATTCATTCTTCAGAATTTGTAAAGCTGGGCAGAAACCTCATCAAAATGAGAGGGAAATCCAAAGTATGACCAGCAGTCCACACTCAAGCTCTACCCCTCCACATCCTACTTCTTTTTTCCCATATACGTAACCGATTAATGTGTCTGTCTTGACTGCTTTTTCACTACATAATTTACTCAGGAAATGATGTAGAAATGTTTAGATCACGCACTTTGAATATTAGCAAAGTTTAGCATGCTGGTGATATACGTTCAAGCAGATTTTAAAGCTCGGCAGGTCATCGCGAGCAAAGAAAATATTGATTTAAGAACAATAGGCAACATGACAACTCTGATAAGATAGACACCACGAATGATAGGCTAAGGGAGCACTTGCCACTTTATTTTTAATGCAAAACATAGTGTACATGACTATGATTATATATATGGGGAACTCTTCATTATTATGGTTTTTACCTCCTATCGAAAGTATTCCATTCCTGCGTGTTCGGGCAGTAATTGCTGTGAAGATGAGTTAATTTGTGTGAATGGAATTGGTGTGTGTGTGTGTGTGTGTGTGTAATAATAATGCTGTTCTCCTTGTTTCGTTAAATAAACAGAGCTTCCTCATATTCTGTAAAGGGAATATTGCGAAAACTTTCACCTCACTGCACGCCATTACTTTTTGTCCAGCTAGACGTTCATTAATTTGTAACATTGCACAGCCTTCTCTTACTGAAATAGATCATGATTTACCAATAAATTTTATCATATCTGATGAAAATTCTACTACACTACCTGGCCATGAGCAGCTATTCAGAAGTGTGGGAAAGGGTGGAATGGGAGAGACGAGAATCCAATGGTCGGATGATTCACAAAAAGTTAAATTTCTTATTTTTTCTCCCTGTACTTCTGCAGTTGCTTAACAATTAATATTGTACCTATGGTCCTGTCACGAGTCGGCTCGTGACATTAAATTTAGTGGGAAACCGCGAACTCTAGTGGAATCCCAGTGTTTATCGTTCAGTTAACCGCTCACCCGGTCGGGAGTGTTTTTAAAGCAATTTTTCAATGTCATAAATGATCGTCTTTGTGCAAGACATTGGCGCTTCCGCTGAGCGATTTGTTGTGGGCGTGTTTCGCTCATTCTAACCGTTAGTAATGCGGTTGGACACTTGCCTCTTTCCCACGATTTAGTCAGTCGAGGTTTGAGCGCCACGAAAGCAGGTTGGGCCAGAGCGTGTAGTGCCACCATTCCTGAATTTCCACATAGTGTGATAGGCAAGAGACAGCGAGTGCAGTGTCCTTCATCAGTAGCGACACCCAGTCATCTGCTTTGTCCACTTTTCTGACCAGTATTTCTTTTCGTTTTCTTAGGCTTAAGAGTTAGCTTTTGAGTGAGCGAGTGAGTGCGATCTCTTTATTTTGAATTCATCTTGAGACTAATTTAATGTTAATTTATTTTATTGTAATCAATAAATTTAACGGTTCTTTTTCTTTGAGCTTAATGTAATGTAAACTCGTGTTTCATTTCTCCATCAAGTTTATTTCACTTATAGCTCCTAGCTTGCATAAACGTTTTGCTATTCATAACTGGTATTTAGGCCAGTCCTTTCGTATTAAGCTTAAAATCCGTTGTGCCATCTAGGAGTTAATGCATCAGCAAGAATCTGTTATCATTAATAGCATTAGTTATTGATTGTCAGGGGTGAAGTCACTTTCTCCAGGGGCTAACTGTACTAATAAACAGCAATTGTGAGGAATTAGTCTTTGCTGTGTGCTGTTGAGAAAGTTTATAAATTCTCGTTTTTAGAGAATCGGCGAAGCAAGGCAGCATAAAGTAATCATTGCTTGAATTTTAGCAAGACAATTCATTGTCCTGCTATCAGCATTATTGAAAATTTTTCTTTAATATTGCATATTCTTAAAAACCCTGTGACAATTGACGACCTAATTCCAGGATATTAACTCCTAGCTCTATAGCTATTCACGAGATAATACTCACTCGTTCATACTTAGGTATTTATTATTTAAGTCTATAGGCACTACCTTACTGGTGATTATTGATTCATTTTTATTAATTTACATAATAGTTTTCACAGTCAGTTGTTTGTTTAATTTTCTTTCTTTACCAGTTTAATTAGATAAAACTGGTCACCACTTACCTGTGCCTATATTCTTTATTCTCGATTATTGACATATTTCTCTGAAAAAAATCGCAGTCAGTACTGAGTCGCTAGTTTATTAGATTGAGTTAGCATCATGTCGACCAATGTCTATGTACAGGAAGCCAAAGATATGGGTCTGACAGATCCAACTGAAATTAAGAATTATGTTCTCTCTCGGTTTAATTACGAGCAACAACGTGAGAAAGATGCTCGTGAAGAATGCGAAAGAGAACGTGAACACGAGCGAAAACAATGCGAGGAACGTGAGAGAGAACGTGAACACGAGCGAAAACAACGCAAACTCGAGTTAGAAAAAGGGCGAGAACAACGCGAATACGAGCGAGAACAACGTGAGAGAGAACGTCAACTCGAGTTAGAACAACGAGAGAGAGAACGTGAATACGAGCGAGAACAACGAGAACACGAATGTGCCGAGCGAGAAGCACGCGAAAAACATGAATTTGAAATGTTGAAGCTCAAGCGAGATTCCTTGGCTTCAGACACATCTGGTGCAGCCGGCCCAAGTTCCACGAGCATTCTCCCTGCACATGTTCTGGCGACCCCACACATCAAGCTTCCCCCATACAAAGATGGCGAGCGAATCGAGCCATACATAGCTCATTTTGAAGACATGGCTCAACTGTACCAGCTGGATGATGCAGCTAAGCGGTTTCAGTTTCTTAGCCTGTTTGAGGGCCCTGCCCTCGATATTCTCCACAGAATTCGTGGAGACAATCTCACGTATGAGATGATGAAGGCCGCACTCGTCAAAGCATACGGTCTCACAGTTGATGACGCCAAGAGTCAGTTCATGAGGGCGCATTTACAGGATAAAGAGACTGCCGTTCAGTTTCTTGACCAACTTACTGCTTACTTTGATGAGTGGATGGAGAAAGATGAAACTCCTTCCATTCGTGAAGGGATAATTGACCTTATGCTGCACATGCAGCTAGAAAAGTCATGGCCTACTGAACTTATGGCTCAGCTTAAGATCTGCCAGGTAAGAGATGCCAGCCAAATGGTGAAGAAGGCTGATGCATTTTTCACTGCATACGGGTATCAAACTCGTAAGCAGCATACCTGGAACAGGAAAGCTGATAAATCTGGGAAACCTTCTCAGACTGAACCCCAGCAACAAGGCCATTCTCAGAATAATGGCCAAGGTCCAAAACCGCAGTGGAAGGACCAGGGGCAAAACACTCAGAAACCTGAGTGGAAGAGGTACAACAAGTACCCTAACCAGCAGCAGTATCAGCCACACAACCGACCGTCGGGACTGTCCTTTTCACCACCAGCTCAAGTGAATAGGAGGCAGGAGGTGAACACAGCCTTCATCCCTCAGCAGCAGCACGGTGGTCATGTCCCTACCAGTATGGGTACTCCCCCCACAGTTCTCTAGTCCCACAGTGACAGTGAACCCCCCTCCACAGATGGCCAATGCTCCATCTTCCCAGGCAGTGAGTACGACCCCTCAAGCATCTAATTCTCAGGGCACCATGTTTGCCGCATCATTTATTCAGAAGCCTCATGAATGGCTAGCTGCTTCCTCCACAGGCCTTCCCACAGGCGACAGTGCCTTCCTTGTTCAGCCAGGGTTTGTGGGAGACATCCCTGTGAAGGTCCTGAGAGACAATGGTTCCTCAGGTTGCTCTGTCAAGCAGAGACTAGTTCGGCCTGAGCAGTACACAGGTCGACAGATCCAAGCTAACCTTATTGATGGATCAGTGAGATTGTTCCCTGAGGCATGTATCCAGGTGGCATCTCCATTTTATACTGGTACGACAGTTGCAATTGTCATGCCAGAACATTTATTTGACCTAATCATAGGCAATATTCCTGTTGCCAAGTATAGTTGCACCGAAGATAACGCTACTCAGACTTTGGCTGCAGTAACACGAGCCATCTATGAGGCTCCAGACTGTGTCACCCCAGTGACCATTGAATCGCCGCAAGATCTGATGTGTAGCCAAATTGTTGTTCATGAACAACATTCTGACCCGACACTTGCTGCCGTGCGAAAGAAATAAAAGGGTAGAGTGATAAAGTATTCACAGGGAGGTCGAGCCAAGTTCCTTCACAAACAAGGACGGCTCTACCGTGAGTCACGAACACCCAAGGTCGAGGTTCAACTGCAGTTTATCGTTCCCGCCAAGTACCACCAAGCAGTGTTAGAATGGGGTCATTGTTCAGCCTCAGGAGGTCACATGGGCAAAAGGAAGACCCAGGGCCATATCCGAGCTGACTTTTTCTGGCCAGGGAGGGGACGAGAAATAGATAGTTTTGTGCGTTCCTGCAATGTGTGTCCATGTACCACTAATCAGGGACATGTCCTTCCTGTGCCATTTGAACCCACACCCATAATCTCTGAAGCAGTTGAGAGATAGGGTAGTGGTGATGTGGGTGTGGACCCGATATCTCGCCTACTAACTGATGATTAACACGGGCAACTGTTGTATGCTGGGTTCCATAAGATAGGCGTTCTCAGAGATTTGAGTAATCCAAGGACCAGCCTGGTTCCCAGTTAAAAGTGTAGACCTGACGTCTCGCTCATTGGCCCCATAGGACACAGTATGTCCAGGGCCTGTACATACTTATGTACCGTAGGTTAAGGGAGGAAGTTTGAGAACTCCGCAGAGACAGTCCGAGGCTGTGTATGAATTACCTTGTGGAACATCTCGAGCTGTGGGCCTCTCTGAGGATTCCCGGAGAATGCACAATATCCACATGAGTGCTCACACCCGCGGTGGGTGTTAAAAAGTGACCTGCCCGAGATTCCGTAGGGATTCTCAGCTTCCTGTTATTAGTCATAAGTGTAGTGTTAGGTTAACCAGTAAACTGCCCGTTCTAAGAGATTTGAGCAATTCAAGAACTGGCACGTTTCCTGGTTAATAATGTTAGGTTAACTAGTAAACTGCCCATTCTAAGAGATTTGAGTAATTCAAGAACTGGCACGTTTCCTAGTTAATAAGCATTAACCAGTGAACTATAAGGGTTCTAAGCAATTTGTGAACTCAAGAATTACGTTTCCTGGTTAATAATGACATAAGTACTGATTGCTAGGCAGAAAGAGAGAGAAATAACAGTTTTGATGCTCCACCTTAATTCCTTTCGCAGGTGCAGCTGGTGGGTGCAGTATTGCCGTGCAGATCAGCTGGTCGTCCCTGTTGCATGCTGCCGCCCCTTCTCTTCTGCCTCGTCATCATTATTTACTTAATTTGCATTACATGATTTTACACATATGTACAGTTACACCACAACTGTCACACCTACACCGTGTATTACATACATTAAGCTACATAACAGTTAGTTGTTGATGTAAATGTAGCGAACTTTTCGCTCAGTTTGACCTGAGTACAGGATTTTTCACCGTCGTCATGGAGTTTTTCCCTCAAGCTTGGTTCTATTTACGTAAATACAAGGTTTTTTTCGCTCACTGGCGACTGTGACTTTCTCCTGTAGCAGGATAGCACACACACACCACAGTGTGAATCTTCTGTGACTGAGTTAGGATTTATATGTACGTATATTGAAATTTTTGTTCCTGAAAAAAAAATTTCAACTTTTGATGGGGCGTAATGTCACGAGTCGGCTCGTGACATTAAATTTAGTGGGAAACCGCGAACTCTAGTGGAATCCCAGTGTTTATCGTTCAGTTAACCGCTCACCCGGTCGGGAGTGTTTTTAAAGCAATTTTTCAATGTCATAAATGATCGTCTTTGTGCAAGACATTGGTGCTTCCGCTGAGCGATTTGTTGTGGGCGTGTTTCGCTCATTCTAACCGTTAGTAATGCGGTTGGACACTTGCCTCTTTCCCACGATTTAGTCAGTCGAGGTTTGAGTGCCACGAAAGCAGGTTGGGCCAGAGCGTGTAGTGCCACCATTCCTGAATTTCCACATAGTGTGATAGGCGAGAGACAGCGAGTGCAGTGTCCTTCATCAGTAGCGACACCCAGTCATCCGCTTTGTCCACTTTTCTGACCAGTATTTCTTTTTGTTTTCTTAGGCTTAAGAGTTAGCTTTTGAGTGAGCGAGTGAGTGCGATCCCTTTATTTTGAATTCATCTTGAGGCTCATTTAATGTTAATTTATTTTATTGTAATCAATAAATTTAACAGTTCTTTTTCTTTGACCTTAACGTAATGTAAACTCGTGTTTCATTTCTCCATCAAGTTTATTTCACTTATAGCTCCTAGCTTGCATAAACGTTTTGCTATTCATAACTGGTATTTAGGCCAGTCCTTTCGTATTAAGCTTAAAATCCGTTGTGCCATCTAGGAGTTAATGCATCAGCAAGAATCTGTTATCATTAATAGCATTAGTTATTGATTGTCAGGGGTGAAGTCACTTTCTCCAGAGGCTAACAGTACTAATAAACAGCAATTGTGAGGAATTAGTCTTTGCTGTGTACTGTTGAGAAAGTTTATAAATTCTCGTTCTTAGAGAATCGGCGAAGCAAGCCAGAATAAAGTAATCATTGCTTGATTTTTAGCAAGACAGTTCATTGTCCCTGTTTTCAGTAATATTCAAAAGTATCCTTTAATATTGCTTTTATCTTAAAAACCCCGTGACAGGTCCTTTATCCTAGCGTGAAACCGAGCTACATCGCCCAAGTTATTTACCTGCTAATTATTCATCTCTAACTTCTATTACATGATCCATCAGATCCAGGTATGTACAGTGCTCTCGGATTAGGATAATAAGGAAATAGGAATATATATATATATATATATATATATATATATATATATATATATATATATATATATATATATATATATATATATATATATATATATATATACTGTATATATACACACACACACACACACAGTAAATAGGAAGAGTAAAGAGTATGATGTGCGAACTGAAAGAAACCGGCAGGAGACAAGGAAAATGGGTGAAGATAAAGGAAGTATGTAAAACCTCTCTAACATGGGGTCAGTGAAAGGTACAGAAAACATATAAGTTGAGTACAAGTGAGCAGAAGAACATGACAATAAATTACATAAATATTTGTTCAAAGCAAGGAAATGGAGATTAAATACCCGTACACTGCACAAAAATGTAACCCTTTCACTAAGCTTACTTATCGTCTGTTTTATGTCTGCCACCTCAGACCATTGTACTCCTCTGAAAGAGATACTCCGGACTAGGGATATCATAGCGTTTTCATTTGTCTTTTTATAACATGGCGTCTCAAAAGCGAATGTCTTTTTTTTTGTATTAGCTAGAAATTAGTAATAAATGCATCATTCCTACGGGACTAACTTATTCAATCGGATGACACAATAATATTGATTTATATCTGGCTACCAAACAGGCGATTCCAGTTGAGTTTGGAGAGATTCTTCAGATGAGGAGGGGGGGGTGGTTAATGATGTCTATATCCAACCTATCCCATTCGAGAAAATCTCAGCACAGTGTAATGATACCGTCTGAAGATAACATAAAAGTTCTATGGCTAAATAAGATAAGAAAAATTAAGTAGTATGATGATAGTACTGTCATCGGATTAATATCTTGACAAAGATTTGTGTCCTTCAACACGAAATATAATTGGCATCTGTCCCACTTGGGCTCCTGTAACTCACTCTTTGACGAATAAAATCGTCATGGCGTTAGCTGAAATTGGATAATAAAGCTGTCCTAAGAGGATGTTAGTGATGGAAATGCACCATGTGACATAGCAGTTCAGATAGGTCAACGAAATTCAAAGACAGTTCACCTGTGGCTTTGACACGTTATTCCATCTTTTGGCATTCCCCTGTAATGAAGTCACGCTGTAACATAATGGTTTGACAGATGATTTGATCACATAATAATATACGAAGCAGTAAGTAAATTGACAGTAACAATAATAGAATGGATAGCATTTAATGTGTCAATTTCTAGCTGGTACAATCTCAAACATTATGCAGACTCTCGGTTTGTTGTTCATGTCCTTCAATCTAAAAGTATGTCAGTCATTCTGTTAGGCTGGTCGAACAGATACGTGTCACTCGATGTGTGTTCTGTCATTCAATTATGAGGTATGTCAAATAGGTATGTAACTATGTCCCAACAAGTATGTGAAAAGGTGTATTGACATTCAGGCTTCTGTCATACACTCTCAGCTGAACAAAATCGTCTGGCATTAGCTGAAATATAATACTAGAGTGGTACTAATCAAGAAAAGGTTAACCAAAGACACGAAAACTAAAGGAGGATGTGAAAGAGTGGTTGAATATTTGGGATGGTGGTCACTGTGTCTCATGTTTAGTTCCGGTGAATTATTGGAAAATTTATTTGGAATTCAACATTGCATGGTCAGAACAACTTCAGCATTCTATTACTCTCTCTCTCTCTCTCTCTCTCTCTCTCTCTCTCTCTCTCACACACACACACACACACACTTTATTCATGGACAAAGTGTATTTACCTCCACAGACAAGCCTTTAGGATCAGCTGGATATGCAGATAAAAGCACATCATAGCCTGTGCAGTTTTCTCCAAAAAGTTGTGTTAGTGAGATACTAGGTTTGAAATTAATTTAGCACCAGCAGAGATACAAATATACATGTTTAAACATGTTGTTTAACCAGCTGCCATAAACATGAAACTACACATTAATCTGTGAGGTGTTACAAATACAAGTACACAATATTCTTAAATACCTAAATGATAACCTGACATGAATACCTAGAAATGAAGCATCCTCTTGTGCACATGGTCTTGAAATCCTAAATACTTGAACAGATACATTCAGTATATCTTGTGCTTACCGACATCTTAGCAGTTGTCTAAACAGTCTATCAACATTCATTCTTCAGAATTTGTTATGCTGGGCAGAAACCTCATCAAAATGAGAGAGAAATCCGAAGTATGACCAGCTGTCCACACTCAGGCTCTACCCCTCCACATCCTACTTTTTTTTTCCCAAATACGTAACCGATTTATGTGTCTGTCTTGACTGCTTTTTCAATACATAATTTACTCAGGAAATGATGTCGAAATGCTTAGACCACGCACTTTGAATATCAATAAAGCTTAGCATGTTGGTGGTACACGTTAAAGCAGGTTCTAAAACACTGTAGGTCATCGCAAACCAAGAAAATACTGATTTAAGAAAAACAGGCAACATGACAGCTCTGGTGCGATAGACACCACGAGTGATAGGCTACGGGAACACTTGCCACTTTATTTTTATTGTAAAACATAATATACATGACTGTGATTATACCGTATATATGAGGAACTGATCATTATCGACATTATTCCATCCCTGCCTGTTCGGGCAATAATTGTTGTGCTGATGAGTTACTTTGTGTGAATGGAATTGGTGTGTGTGTGTGTGTGTGTGTGTGTGTGTGTGTGTGTGTGTGTGTGTGTGTGTGTGTGTGTGTGTGTGTGTGTGTGTGTGAAATAGTAATGATGTTCACCTTGTTTCGTTAAATAAACAGATCTTCCTCATATTGTATAAAAGATATATTGCGAAAACGTTTACCTCACTGCACGCCATTATTATTTGTCCACACACACACACACACACACACACACACACACACACACACACACACACACACACACACACACACACGCACACACACTCCACCCCACCAACACAAACACTCAGTGACTGATGCCAACACATGTTGCTAAGCCACAAACAATTCCATCCGTTAGCCCAAAGAAATACTCTCAGCTGAAAGACACACACACACACACACACACACACACACACACACACACACACACACACACACACACACACACACACACACACCTCCGGGCTGTGGCAATGGAAGGTCCTACATAAACTTTTATTGTGAGTGCAATATGAAGTACCGGTATGCAACGAGAAAGCATGATAGGGAAGGATATTCTCCGTTGATTGGGGAGGAACGAGATGTATGGAAGGCAAGACACAATGCTGACGAAGGACTATTACTTAACTTCTCCTCATTGCTGCAAGTAAGGAGCTCCCGCCGTATACAGAGGAAGGATTTTAAAAAGTTAAGGCATCGCTTTTAATCGTTTGACAAGAGAGATGCTGTTTAAGCAGGAAGTAAAAACGGAAGTAAGAGAAGAGCCGAGAGCAGAAAATGGAGAGAGAAGGACATGAGAAGCGGTGCAGCAAAGTGAAATGTGTGATGAGCGACTATAATATCTCTTTAATCTTGATTATATTATTAAGGTTAACATTAGACCATGTGTGGTCACCTTTGAGAAATTATGAAACGTAAATGACACCCATTGGAAATTATGAGAGCTGAAGCCCCAGGTAATAATCTCTATCTATCTATATACCTAGGCTGCTTCCCCCAAGGAAAGGGAGGTAGCCAAGACAGGACGACTCACTCTCCATTTACTCATCCATTCAAACACATTCATTCGCATCTTAGCCCCAAAGGGGAGAACGGACAGATCCTCACCGCATCACATCGCACAAGGGTCAACTGCGCAATGCAATCAGTGACATCCGCAGCAGGGCCCGACAGCAGAACTGGTTTACCCCTGCCACATCATAACAGACCCATCCCCTTACCCGCACCTGACCTGACTAGCTGATCAGACCAAATGCGGAAGAATATCCCCTCAGGGCTGCGTCATCACTTATTCATTCACAATTTCTCTCCATTTATTTCTGTCACGCACAGCCACTCTTCCTTGCTCAACAGACATCCCTCTCGCATAATAACAATAATAATAATAATAATAATGATAATAATAATAATAATAATAATAACAATAATAATAATAATAATAACAATAATAATAATAATAATAATAATAACAATAATAATAATAATAATGATAATAATAATAATAATAATAATAATAATAATAATAATAATAATAATAATAATATACCCTATCCATAACCTGTCTCTTTACCTCCGCGTGTTGCAAGATATCATCCAGACTCTGTGGGGTAGTTACCGAGACGTGCATGAGTTATCAGTTGTGAAACGGCCAGAGATGGCCTCATGTGATACTACAACATCTCTCATTTACTTACAGAATTGCTAGCATTACTTTACATTGCTAAACCTGAAACCAGACGAGTTTATTCAGCAAAAAAACTCTAAGCTAACTCACATCGATCGAGAAAAAGCTGATTATGTAATGTATTTGTTTTGCATTACATTATCATAGTTTTTTCCGGTTAAGTCTTTAGCACAATGTACTCTAATTATCCTACCAACGCAATAATTTTTTCTTTAACTACGAAAAGATATTTGGTTGTAGAAGGGTTAATGAAGGCAATATTTAGTCCCTTCAGTTTGCATTGTCTCCTCGAAACCGATTTGGAACGCATGACTGTTTTAGCTCCTTCAGGCCCATGACGCATTCTGTGTTTTGTTTTCACTACTTTCAGACGATTTTATGCAGTCTAGGGAGAGGTATTAAGTTGTGAAGGGGTAAATACAAACAGACTTCTTTTTTACCCCATCACCAAAAACGATGTCGTGAAGCTTACAAAAATCAGTTGTATCGGGGTAGAAAAATAAATAAATAAATAAGAATTCCCTCAGATCCAGAGATTTAAAATGGAAGGAAACAAGCATATTCTGACGGAAAGGGTTACATCGTTAGTCTGGCTTCATATCTAGGTCTCCACACCTACATGTGGAGAGCGACTGTATTTCCTTCGTTTCTTCCATATGCTTTTTTAGTAGGTGGGTGCTCCTCTCATAAACTCACGAGATGTACTGCTGTCTACCATAACTTCCTCCACTTTAATCATTCCTTTTCTGTGACCCCCCTCCTATCTTCATATTTCTCCCATTCTTCTCGTTTCCTTTTATTTGACCTTCCTCTTCAGGTGATTCTAGAGTGACAAGCCTAATGGTTTCCTGCAACGCAAGAAGCTGTGTACAACATTGGATGGTAACCATATTACCAAGAAACAGGGTGATGTGGAACGTACTATGATGCCTCTGTTAACTGGGTGGAGTGTCGCAAATACGGTGTCCATCTGGTATCCAGTCCTCCACACAATTATCCGCACCTTGTTGTGGCAAAGCTTTGTTTGCCATAAGGGATGGTCGGTTTGCTGCACGGAATGGCCATGCAGGGCCATTGCTTGCCTGTGGTTGATGGGTCTGCTCTACCAGACAGACCGGGGTTCCTTAACAACAACAACTTTCAGGTTCTTCCTCTATCTCTTAGCCAGTTCACTTCAAACTTGGTATAATATTTCCTTGAACCATTAACAACAGACTTTTTTTGAATGAATTTTTTATTTAGGTTTTTAAAATGAATTAATAGGATGAAACATCAAACCTCATAAATATACAAATTTTGAGATATGGTGTTTTTGTATGTTCGTTAATCAATACGGCAATTTGACAGAATCATGTTAGTGTCCTGTAGCTGTGTGAAGACCATTTTATATTCCCTTAGGAATGTTGGTAATCTTGTATTAGCCTCATTTTTGTTTCGCCCAGTAGTTGATACTCAACTAAGGAAAGATCACTTGTACGGACGAAGTTAATTAATGCTGTATGTAACTGTTATTTAGAAAAGTGTCTCCGAAGGTAAATATAATTTCTTGACGGTAAAAAAAAAAAAAAAAAAAAGTGCGCTACCTAATAAAGCGGTTGTTGTAATACAGGGCTTAATTAATGCCGGTTAAACCATTATTATACGAAACTCTCACATCCTCTGGCCACTCTTTACTAACTGAAAACCTCTTTTTTACCAGTTAAGAAAAACAAAGGTGATTATTATGACAGGTTGATGGTAGGGTTTGAAATAAAGGACATCAGAGAACGATGGGTTGGGCTTGTCTTTTAGTGTGGAATAGCTGCCAATCAAACAGAAGGTGCGTCCTGTATCGTTATTTGTTCCAAGATCTGTATACATCTGGTCGCCCACACAAACAAGTTCGCGCAGGGGACGTCAATTATTGGCTGGGACGCTCAGTTTTGACTCTGGCTCTTCTCTGCATTGCAATACACCACCCCTTTCCCACACTACACCACACTAACCCTCCCCCACACTACACCACACTACCCCTCTCCCACACTACACCACACTACCTCTCCCCGGCACCATCCCACCCTACTTCACCACACACACTACACATAACACCACAACACCACTTCATCGCAACCTCCCCCCCCCCAACCACATCACACCACTCTGCCCTCCACACTATATTACACTACAGCACAACACATTACCCACGCCACAAAACTCCACTCCACGTCCCAGCCCACAGCACAACACACTATTTCACCCGTACAGTACACCACCCCATCCATTTTCCACATCACACCCCACCCCCACACCACACCGCACTACATCACATCACCCGCACACCACGCCACTCCACCCCTTCCTCACACCACGCCACATAATCTATACACCACACCACCCCACTCGCACTGCACACCACACCACACCACGCCAAATCATACCACACCACACCACACCACCCTACCCTCATACCATATTACAGTACAACCTACCACACCCACCCCACACCACTCCATCCATTGCACACCAAACGACACTACCCCTACACCACACCATTCAACTCCACCTCCCACACTACACTACACTTCACCATACCACACGACACTTACCACACTCCACATAACACCGCATCTCACTACACCACCTCATCCCTAGCCCAACTCACACATCACACCACCTCATAGATATTCCCCCGCACCTTCCACAATGCACTAAACCACCCCACTCGCACCACGCACCTCACCACCCAACTCCCACACCACCTCCCACAACGCACTCCACTATACCACTTCCCACACCAAACTAACTTACCAAGATGCTTCAGTAACAGCAATCCGGTAATCTCCATAAGAACTGCTACCATCAATAAAGTAACTAGATTAAAGAGTGCCTTAAAGAAGTATTGAAGAACAACTGTTTCTCTCAGGGAAACACGGTAAAAAAAAAAAAAATACGCGCAGTTCATGTGGGACACAAAAAAGTTAAAACAGAAGGAGAATGTGTTTAAGTGGATGGAGTGAGGGTCGGGGGAGGCCGAAGTGTGACCTTTCTGTGTTGACTGGACTTATTTGGCTAACCTGGCTGGCTGATTTAGTGTGCATGGGCCTTATTTACTCAGTGTTCTCCTTACTATGGGGTCTGACACGTTCTCCGAGACGTCTGAAGATGCTACTTAGTGCGTTGATTGAAGCTGCATGAATAACACCAATCACGAGTTATTATTCAGTTGAATAAGAAAAAGTGAAAATGTATCTGACTGACTTAATTTCATTTAAAAAAGGAAAAAGCTAATGTCATTTTTTCGTTTTAATAGTATTATATCGGATTCATGAAGTCCAGGTCACTGAAAAATTAGATCCTGATAAATTACAATAATTATGTGTTGTTGAAAACAGTTGGTAATTTTCCTGATTTATATGACAGTATAGAATTTATTTACAGTTCCCGGGCAATAAAGTTATCCATCCGTCATGTGAAAATGACATTACGCATATCGGTTTTAAACTCCTGGAAGTCTATCTATCTATCTACCTATTGCCAAACGCCATAATCCCGTAAGGGTTGGCCATCTGACTTTGAGTTATTTGTTTTACGGGAAGGGGCACTAACCCTCCACAAACCCACTTGTTGACCTGGAAGTGCCCAGATCATATTTTGTCATGCAAAAACCTCTGAGGGACGTAGATCGGTTTCTGGTCATAAAATGAGTTATACTACACTAGCCAAGCCTGAGGCCCCTGCTGTCTGAAGGGAGTACTGTGGGCTTGATTTCTACTATTGTCTCCCTCAGTCTGTGTAGGTCACCTTTTCAAAATCTTGTTATAGACTGACATTTTTTTTCATGTAGCTTGGGAAAGACATTTCGGACTATGGAGCCTGCTTGTTACATTTGTCTCCCTTACCCCGAGCGCGTCATCTTTTTAAATCGTGTAATCTGACTTTCTTTTTTTTCCGAAGAGACGTTTTGAACTGGTTAGATGTAGCTTTCATAGCCCATTCATTACGAGAGTTCACCCTTCAATAATGTTATCAGGGGAGAGAACGGGAAACAATATGTATATATGTCTTCCTACTGAATCATTTTTTTTTTTATAAGTTCCATCCGAGGACTTTCTTCTTACTCTATTCTCCCTGTCTCTAAGCGGTGTTATTCAGCTTAGAGGCTTTTCATATTGAAGGTGTTAAATGCATCTTTAATTAACCCTTACAGTACTAGAGAAATCTTAAGTTGATAAAATCATCCAACAATAGCCTCAGTAGATTTTAAAATAACGTAACATTACTGAAGGGGTCATTTATTTATTTATTTTTAGGAAAGACAAGTGCATTTGAGGATGTCTATTTCCATATATGTATTTATGTGCATTTTTCACACATTGTCTCTGGAAGCCGCTACATCGTGGAAACTCCGGAAATAAGAAGAAGCAATTTAAGGAACTTGCATTCACTCCCTCAGGTGTCATATGTGATGGTCTAGCCAAAGTTGTTTTAATACCCACTAGCAGGGCCTGATGAATTATTGCTAACCTCAGTCTCTTCACTTTTTCTTGTTATAGATCACCGGAAGAGTCATTACCCAGAAACCACTCATTCCATTTAATTATATTTCATACACGCCTCTCCCGCTGCTGGATATTCTAATAAATGAATAAATAAATAAATAAATAAAATTTGTCACGGCACCCTTACTCATTCTACCAGGCTGCCCTTTTTCTCTCACTCCCTCCACTTCTGATCCATGCACCTTTATCAATCTGTCACCCATGCTTCTGTAAAGCCATACCACTTATAACAAACCATGGTAAGCTCTTTCCATCATACTTTGTCAATACGTACCTCTCCACCAGTGTCTTTTTTCATCTAATTTAGCCACCTCACGCCACATATCGACTTGAGGCAGGTCTTCATTTCCAGCACTCTTACCTGCTTTCGGCCTCCAACAATCAAGACCCACGTTTCACATCCACACAGCACCGTGGATTTATTTTTTTTTTTATTTTTTTTTTTAAGAACAAAACAGAGCAAGGAAAAACAAATGAATAAAAAAAAAAAAATCCATACACCAGATTACTAGTGTCCTCTGTTCATAAAATATCTGTAATACCCACCTTCCCCGAAAGAGACACTGATCTGGCCTTGCTCACAATTCTCAGTGACCCTAATAGTTTTGAGCCCTCTTCTGTCCCATGATTTATTTCAGATCGGAGTTCCATCCACTTCATGTCTACCCCCAAGTGCCTAAACCACTTAGCTCTCTCCATGCCTTCCCCACTGAGTCTTATTCATATTTCGTTTTGCTCACTCTGTTGCATCTTATCACCTTGCTGTCGTTACCATTCATTCTCAACACTCTCTACTCACAGACTCTTTAAACTCAGATATTTATAATGGAATTTTAGCTACAGTTGCTAACATCAATATAGCTCCACGTTTTCGTCAAATACTGTCGGAAGTCTTCTGTTATACTCTGATGATAATTTGTGACCTCATAGGAGTTTCGAAAATGCGTGGTTAGCATCTTGATATCTATAGTGTGAAGTGAATCGATGCTTATACCAGCAGCTGAACAATCGTGTAAAAAATCCTCTCACGTGTCCTGCATCTCTCTCCACGAACGTTGAAACTCAGTGTGTTGAATCTACAGCAAATAACACTGATGACACTGATCTGTGGCCGAATAGTCTTTGATGCCCATTACTGTGGATATACAGTACAAGATTAACTTTCAAAGACAATTCAGAGCGATGCGGGAGAGGTGACTGGGATTTTGCTGTCAATTTTGTGTCTGTCTGTCTGCCTGTCTTTATGTATGTATGAATGTATGTTTGTTTGTATACCCATCCCTTCATCGTCTACTCATGATTATCTCATCAGAAGTGTACGGTGTGTATGTATGTATATTTGTATGTATAAGTTTTATTGTAGAAATTTGTATTTTTCCAGGAAAAAGGTTTCGCATATCAGTATATAACTAGTATTTCTGTGTATCTATTCATTTGTTCCCAAATGTCAGTGTGTTATGTTGTGCATATGTGCGTGTCCTGTGCTTGTGTGCAGGCTTTTATGTGTGTGTGTGTGTGTGTGTGTGTGTGTGTGAATGTGTGTGCTTTTGTGTATTTGTCTGAGTTTGTGTGTGTTTGTGTGTTGCCTGGTGGCGGGTATAATTATGCACTGAGGCCAGTGAAAGCAAGAACTACTTCACTTGAAGAAGTTTAAATGTCAGGCATGAGGAAGTCAGAGAGGGGAGGAGATGGAAGAAGGGCAGCAGAATGGTAGAAAGAGGAAGAGGAGGAGAAAATCAGGGTGAAGAGATCTACTTTGTCTGTCAAAGAAACAGCTATGAAACCATTAGAAAGGAAAAAAGGGAGGGAGGGAAGAAGAAACGAAGTTATTAGAATGGCTTTTGACGAGGAGCCATAAGGAGCACGAAGAATTTGGGTCAGAGAGTTTTGAGCATGTTATACGAATAAAATTATTCTCAGAACATTGAAGAACAAACTTAGCACGATCCGGGCAGAAACATAATAACTGCTATATTAAAAAATGGGTTGGTGCCGGTAACTGTTGTAACCTTCCTCCTTGCTGTGGACAGTATTAGAGCAAGTGTGGTTAAACCAAGGCCTTTGTTTTATTTATTATTTGTTTATTGCATTTGTCAAACTGTAAGAAAAGGGAATGTACTGATATGCTTCTATGCCCTAGGGAATAACCATAATGTACGAAGCACATTCAGATGGCTCTTGGCCATGGAAGCAAAAAAAAATTCTTACCGGGAAAGGTAAAGAAGTGCTGTCTGATTGCCTCTCGATCTGCAGCTCCAACTTGTCACAGAAGCCACAGGTCTAAAACGAGCGAGAGGACAAGTTAACACAATAAGACTCTGAGCGAAGGAAACCAACAGAGAAAAAACGGCAGAGTAAGCAGAAGGATTAGTTGTAAGAAAGAAGTAAAAAATGTTGTTGCTCTCTCCAAGGCAGTCAGGTATATAGGTAGGGTGTTGTATCAGCAGTTCTAGTTCATTACGGATAGAGAAGATGTGGGCTTGTTCACCAGCTGGATCAGTGAATGGAGAAAAGAGTCGAAGTTGGTGGTGAACACTGATATCACCTAGGATGGAGACTTCAGAAGAAGGGAAAGAATGTGTTCTATCATAAAAGTAAGATAGTCAAAGAAGTCTGCATAGTTGGTAAAATTAGGAGATATGTAAGCAATATAGTTCTATTGAGGCAAAGAATGACAGGATAGCAGAAGCCAGACTCTAGAGAATTCTGAGACTTCAAGGTGAAGAACATGAGACCAAGATATATTGTTGCGTACATATACAGTACACAACAGCCATATTGGCTTTGGTATGAGCATAAAGAAAGTACGAGAATGCAGAGAAGGATTTACTATCTATCTCCTCAGACAGCTAGTCCTAGTGAAGAATTGGAGGTGAGGCTTAGAGGAAGAGAAATGGCTTTCAACAGAGGAAATTAGAAAAAAAGGTAGTGAATGCCGCAGAAATCAATAGAAATAGTGTCATACAATGGTACAGCACATCTCTCTTGTTGTCACCAGGAAAGAGGTAGATGGTGAGGGAATTTGTGGTCCTGCCCCTCTCCGCACAGACTCCGACACTTGGTAATAACACACCACATTCATAATTCTGAAAAAGGAGGTGTGATGTGTGACGTGCATGTAGTTTGGTGTAGGCAGTTAAAGGCAAATGTTAGTGAGAATATACTGGCATACTCTTTGTGTTCCTGAAACACTAGAAAATTCAGCAAAGAGAGATAGTCGTGAGGAAGTCCTTAGGGCTAGTGAAAAGGGGGCTGCAGTTCCTCCTGTCACTTGCTTGCCATCCACCTTGGGCATACCGCCCAGTTCCACTGGTGCTTCAGTTTGTGTGTACATGTGTATGTGCAAGTGTGTGTGTGTGTGTGTGTGTGTGTGTGTGTGTGTGTGTGTGTGTGTGTGTGTGTGTGTGTGTGTGTGTGTGTGTGTGTGTGTGTGTGTGTGTGTGTATAATTCACCGGATCGGTCAGGATCACTTGATGGTCGTGATCGTCAGCTTTTTACCCTCCCGGAAGGGAGCTGAGAGCTCATATAGTCCGATCTAAGGGCAAGGCTGTGACCTTCACACACGCACACACCCGTCCCCTTGCTAAAGGGGGACAGTAACCACCCACTTCGTCAGTGAAACTTTTCGCAACCTGAGCGAGGCGTGAACTCCCGTCCACCAGTTGGCAAGAGGGAACGTTACCACTGCACCAGCGAGCGATGTGTGTGTGTGTGTGTGTGTGTGTGTGTGTGTGTGTGTGTGTGTGTAAATATGTGAGTGTGTGCGCATGTGACTGAGTAAGTGCTTAAGTGTATGGAGGTTTGCTGGTTTGGTTGGTTGGTTGGTTGTCGTGCATGCGTGCGTGCGTGCGTGTGTGTGTGTGTGTGTGTGTGTGTGTGTGTGTGTGTGTGTGTGTGTGTGTGTGTGTGTGTGTGTGTGTGTGTGTGTGTGTGTGTGTGTGAGGGGGTTCAGACACTATCGAGCACGAGCGTGTATGCGGGCGTAATTGTATACAAACACTGCTAACACGAAAAAAGGCATATTAATAGCGGGCAAATTAAAATGCATAGAAAAGAGGAGGTAAAAACTTGTTGAGGGAGCGATAAGCAGAGCGGTAACGAGGATGGTAATTAATGCTGGTGCTAGGAGGAGGTGAGGCAGGGTGGGGGGGAGGTAGAGCGGGGGAGGGAGGCAAAGGGGGTGAGGCAGGGTGGGGCGAGTCAGGATGGGATAAAACTGGGTGGGAGTGGGGCAAGGTGGGGGTAAGAGTGAGGGTGAGGTTGGTTAGAGGTAAGGCAGTGTGTGAGGGGGGGGAAGTGAAGGTGGGCAAGGTGGGAGTGAGTCAGGGTGAGGGTAGGTTGAGGGGGTGAAGGACTGGGGGTGAGATAACGTGGGGATAAGACAGGATTGGGTTGAGGTAGGTTGGAGGTGCAGTAGGTAGAGGTGCAGCAGGATAAGGGTAAGGCAGGGTGGGACAGAGGCAAGGTTGCTGTGAGGAAAGGTGTTTGAGGTAGGGTGGGGGTGAGGCAGGGGGAAGTGAGGTAATGTGTGGGTGAGGAAGGGTGAAAATTAGAATGTGGGTTAATCAGGGTGTGGGTGAAACCAGGTGATGATGAGACAAGACGGGGGTGAGGCAGGTTGGGGTTGAGGTAGGGTGGGGGGGAGGTAGAATGGGAGTTAGGAAGGGTAGGGATGAAAGAAGGTGGAAGTGAGTCAGGGTGAAATGAGACATGATGAAATGGGAGGGTGGTAGGGAGGAGTGAAGGATGGTGAGGGTGAGGCAGGGTGGATGAGAGTTCAGAAACTAGTTACTGAAAAGACTGAAGTGGGTGTCGGGTCTGGTGGTGGGATGGAAAGGTGGGGGTGGATCAGGAATGTAACAGAATAACGTAGAGTGAGAAAGTAGAGAAGGTTGTGAAAAAACGCAATTTAAAGTGAAGAAGAAGAAGAGGAAGAAGAAGAAGAAGAAGGAGGAGGAGGAGGAGGAGGAGGAGGAGGAGGAGGAAGAGGAGGAGCAGAAGGAGGGGGAGGAGGAGGAGGAGGAGAAGGAGGGGGAGGAGGAGGAGGAGAAGGAGGAGGAGGAGGAGGAGGAGGAGGAGGAGGAGGAGGATTACAAATGATTACAAAGGAAAACAAACAGCAACAGACCTTATGGTCCTTTCGAGGCTGCTTGTTGCAGAGTAGACTATGACTACAAGATCTAACTCTACATGCTAAAGGATAAGGATGTAAAGCAAGAAGGCTCCCCCCACCCCCAAACCCTCCAGGAAAAAGTGAGAAAAACCACCATGCAACATGGAAAAACTGACATGGAAATTTCTCAGGAAAGATTGGAAAAGAAAAGTCACATCCTATAATACTTTATCTATAAGCTACCAGTTTCAGTAACCTGAAAGAGAAAGTAATCAAATAAACTAATAACTACGACATGACATTTTGAATGGGTATGTTGAGTTAATGGGGAGTCTGTAGACATAACGTGGAAACTACAGTGTGGATGTTCAGGAGGTGGCAGCCTTGCCTGGCACTTTTAAGGTAGGCAGCAGTCAATCAGGCCCCAGCTCCGTTCACTCCACTGAGACAAGGAACTCTCCCATGTAGGACAAGTACACAAGTTTTCTCCTGAAGCAGTGACCCCTGGTATATTAAAAAAATCCCGATGGTGGTCACGTGGTTAACAGGGACCCTCAGTGATCCACAGCCCACCACAGGTCGAAAGTAAGAGTAGTGACCGTTAACTCAGGGCTATCTGTGCAGATCCTAGTCTGTGCCTATATTACTTTATTTGCATTGAGTAAATTGAGAAATATATAATGACGTGACGCGAAGCTATGTAAGGGTTCATTAAGTTTACGGGGTGTCTTGTAGACAAAAGGGGACTGCACAGTGCACAGTGTGGATGTTCAGGGGTGGTGCAGCAGCCTTGCCTAGTGCTTTTAAGGTAGGCAACAGTCAATCAGGCCCCTGATCCATTCACTCCACTGAGACAAGGAATTCTCCCATATGGGACAAGTACACAGGTTTCCTCCTGAAGCAGTGACCCCTGGCGCATTAAAAAAATCCCAGTGGTGGTCACTTGGCTAACAGGAACCCTCAATGATCCATAGCCCATCACAGGTCGAAAGTAAGAGTAGTGACCGTTAACTCAGGGCTATCTGTGCAGATCCTAATCTGTGCTTACATTTCTTTTATTTGGATTGAATAAATTGAAAAATATACAATGATGCGACGCTATGTACGGGTACGTTGTTTACGGGATGTCTTGTAGATAAAATGGGAATGAACTTACATGTACCTGGTAAAAGGAAGTTATTCGGACAGAAAAAGAGCCAGCCGAGGATTCATGTGCAAATACTTTTCTACTTGGATTTTGAATGTCTTAATTGAGATACTGTTCACGGTATCTGAGGGTAATCTGTTCCAGATATTTACGACTCTGTTGAAGAAGAACTATTTTGCACTTTCCCATAATTTTGCAGTCATAACTTCCGGTTTAACTCAACCGGTCTACTTCAAAATATTTATTCATGTCTAAGTTGTCATACCCCTTTATGATTTTGAAAACTTCAATAAGGTCATCTCGTAACCTGCGTTTTATTAGGATAAACAATTTAAGTTCTTCAAGGCGTTCCTCATATGGTTTGTTTCTCAGTCATGATATCATTTATGTGATTCTTCACTGTATTTACTCGAATTTTTCTATGTCCTTCTTGTAGTACGGAGACCAGAATTGCACACAGTACTCAAGATGGGGGCACAAAAGTGAGTTGTACAAGGCAATTATTACTTTTTCCGATTTAAACTCGAAAGTTCTTCCAATAAAACCCACTACCTTGTTTGCAATTTTAACTGTCTCGGTGCACTGCTTACTTGGTTTTAGGTCATTTGATATTATCACACCAAGATCTTTTTCACTGTCTGTACTTGATAACTGGAGGTTATTCATTTTGTAATCGCATGGACGTTATTTGCAGTATGAAGTACTTTAAACTTTTCTGTGTTAAATTTCATTTGCCATTTTTCTTCCCGGCTTGCTAAAGTATTATGATCCTCTTGTATCTGTTGCCACTGTAACTTTGAAGTTATTTTACTGGTTATTTTAGTGTCATCTGCAAATTTGGATTCTTTACAATTTAGACCCTCATCTGTATCGTTTATACAGATAATAAAAAGTATCGATCCAAGTACTGAACCCTGGGGAACGCCGCTAATCACATTACACCAGTTGGATTCCTTTCTATTCATCACAACTCGCTGTTTTCGGTCTGAAAGCTAGTCATGTAACCATTTCTATGTATTTCCTTTTATTCCATGTGCTTCTATTTTGCTCATGAGACACTTGTGAGGGACAGTGTCAAATGCTTTCTGAAAGTCGAGGTAAATTATAACTACTGCTCTTGAGTCATCATATGATTTGCAAACTTCACGGAAGAAGTCCAGTAAGTTAGTTGAGCATGAATGACAATGTCTGAATCCATGCTGCGAGTCTTTAATTATATTATTTTCTTCTAGATAATTAACTAGTTTATCTCTTATGATTTTTTCCATTAACTTGCACACCACTGATGTTAAGCTGATTGGTCTGTAATTTCCTGGGTGTGACTTATTTCCTTTTTTGAAAATTGGTGTTACATCTCCTAGTTTCCATGTGCATGGAACGTTCCCAGTACTTAACGAATTACTGAATAAGACAGAGTGGCAGCAGTAACTCATTTTTTGCTTCTTTAAGAATTCTAGGTGATATTTTATCCGGGCCAGGGGTTTTGTTTATGTTTGTACTATTTATGGCTGAAAGGATGTCGCTATTGTGGATAGTATAGTTACTAAGGACTGTGCCATTTGCTTGGTTTGTGAGTAACAGTAGGTTTCTGGTGGTGTTTTCTACTGTAAAACAGGCGCAAAATAATCGTTAAGAATGTTCACCATTTCAACCTCATGTTCTGTGTGCTTGCCATTTTTCGTTTCTAGTGGACCTATTGATGTAGTCATAACCCTTTCTTTCTAAAGTAACTGTAAAATTCTTTAGAATTTGATTTGCACGTATTAGCAATGTGGATCTCCAGTGCTCTTTTTGCTTTGTTTGATAAGTCTTTTCGATATGCGGCGTAGATTTTCGTACTGTATCATTATTGTGTGTAGTTTTATATTTATGCTATGCCTGTTTTTTGGCTATTAAGCTACTTTTAATTTCACTGGACCACCAGTTTGGTTTACTATTACCAGCTGAACGCCTGTTACGTAGTAGCACACATGACTGTATAGCTTCATTTAGTTTTTTGGCGAATATTTTCCATGTTTGGTTTATGTCATCAGTTTCAGACATTTGATTCCAATCTGTAGTTGCAAGCAGGGCTCTGAGCCTGGAGAAATCCACTCTGTGATAGTCTGAGACGTTTTCTTTGCTCTCTGTTTCTTTCACTTTTTCAGTAGTAATATTAAACTGTAGAATTCGATAATCACTGGAACTAAACTCAGGTCCGATTTCAATGTTGTTGACTAGGTTATCATTTGTAGCTGAGATGACGTCCGGGCTACTGTTCCCTCTCGTTGGGTATTGTACGTGTTGGGAAAGGGCGCTTTTTTGAAGATTCATATAAAGCTCTTGTCCTGAGTGTGCAGTTAGCGGTTCACCCTACTTTGTTACCGGTAGATTAAAGTCTTCAAAAATTACGCTATCCTCTTCACAGCAGATTTCTGCAATTTGATCATAAAGTTTTTTATCTGTGTCAGTTGACTGTCCTGGAGGACGATAGACGAAACACATGTTTATTTTGTGCGATTTAATACTCAGCTGAATGTAACTAGCATCTATGTTGGTTATACTGGGTTTAGATAGCAGAAGGGGGTGGAGACTACGGTAGTTTTCAAGTATAGTAAAACACCACCAGCAGCTCGGTGTGGTCGCACACAACGGAAAATATTGTATCCTGTTAATGAGTATTCCGCTAAAAAGTCACGGTTAGATGTGTTAATCCAGGACTCTGTGATGCCAACAATGTCATAACTGTCTAGGAAAACAAGAGATTCTAAATCCTCAGATTTGTTGCGTAGACTGCGTGCGTTAACACAGCAGACTCTAATTCTGTCCCAAACATTTGATGAACTGACTTTGCGGACATCTACGTTGAGGTTACTGCCCTGGACGTTCCGTGTGTTTTTTTTTTTTTTTTTTTTTTTTTTTTTTTTGAAGAGGGCAACTTTATCATGTAGAAGTCTAAGCAGGAGGAGGAGGAGGTAGTGGTGGTGAAGGAGGAGGAGAAGGAGGGGGAGGGAAACTGGAAGAGGGAAGGAGAAGGGGATGAATCAGAACAAAAAGATGATGATGACAAGAGGAAGAACTGATGGATATGTCATGCTTATCCTCTTCAGTCTGATCACATAATTTTGTACTTTAATCGTGTTATTGCCAGAAGATTTATTCTTTTCAACAAACTGGATGTCAAATTGTTAATGAAGTCTTGTCTGTGAACTCTCCATCTGGAAAGTATATCCCAAGCCCTATATAATCATCTGGGGATAGGAAGACGAAAAAGAAAACACGTCCTCTGGCTGAAGAGGTTAACACACAGGATCCTATGACTTACTCTCAGCTGAATTAAATTGAACAAACTCTGGAACTACCTTGTATATGGGAGATTTAATGAAGAGAGTATCACCACTCAAGGTCCTATAACTCACACCTAGATGAATTATATTCCATTTCGTTGGGTGGAATCGAATAACACACCATTTTACTTTAACCCTTCGTTAGTCAGATGTGGTGTCTTGGCACCCCGAATTTTTTTAAAAGCTCATATTTCCTAGCCGGTAATTCGAATATTTCTCTCCGTTCCAGTACTCTCCTGATTCAGTGAGGGGAGGGAGCATGTGGACTGGTTTAGTCCTGCATCTGCTGTAGTGAGAGAGAGGGGCACTTCTCTCCCCCCCCCCCGGGGGTGTCCAGTCACCCCATCAAACTAACCACTTAGATCATAGTGTTACATATACTGGTTTTTTATCTTATTTTTGAATATTGTTAATCATTATACTGATTTTAAAAATAACAAAATGTATTTTCCTGTGCGTGTTTACCTGACAAATGAGATATGAGTCAATTTGTTATTTTTGTTCTGATATTATAATTTATTGTATTTTATTATTATAAATTAATAAACACCACCTACAAGGCATTCAATCTTTTCACTGGTGATCGCAGAGACATGATGAAGCGGCAGTATGAATATATTTTACATGTTAGTAACACTACACGTATTTTTGTATTGGGGTGTAGTAACACCCCACCGGACTAACCACGTTTGAATACCCACAGAACCAACAAAGGGTTAACCTGGTCCAGATTTTCGTCCCTTTGCAACTTATTCCCCCTAACTCAGTGGCAGAATAACACGACACTACGGCTCTACATCCTTTCCATAGCACTTCTCGACAAGACCAGTGTTCTGGTGATAATCTATTGTTACAGCTCAGAAATGAAGATGGAGAGATGTCAATTTTAGGACATGTTAAAGTAAAGTGAATACGTTATATATTTTTTTCGTTCTATGATCTGAATAAAACAGTATGCCATTAACAGAAACAGAACACTGTAATTACATCATATATGAAAGAGTTAATTGGGAGAGAAAAGTAGAATTCAGACTCTGAATTCCTTCTTAGATGAAAAAAAATCCCCTATCGTTAACTGGTATAAAACACTAGAGTTGCCCTGACCATTAGAGGACTGAGATGAAAAAGACAAGTAGCGATGATATAAATTTTACACTGATTGGAACATATGAGGTCGGTAAAAAGAATGAGGATGGCTGTTGAGAGAGAGAGAGAGAGAGAGGTTACAGGTTACAGGGAGCTACTGATACACACACCTTACTATCCTCAATCCATGGTTCGGCCTCAATAGAAAGATATATATTAGCAAAATTAATAAAGCTGATCAGTCGTACATATAGACAAACCTGTAGTTTATAATAATCAGTTCTAAAATACACGTAAGGATAGACAATAATTAGACTGCACTCCATTTTGTATTATAAGACTGGCAACGAAGAACAGGGGTCAAACTTCTTATATTATTCCCTCTTGTGTTGATAGTGATGTGGCTAAGGAAATTACCTCCTGTTAACAATCTCAGCTTTAATGGTACGTCTGCTAGTCTCTATTTACAGATTGTGAAGAATTAGAGGGGTTTAATGATAAGATAGCGAACACACACACACACACACACACACACACACACACACACACACACACACACACACTTCCTCCTCCTGGTCACTAACACTGATGAGGAAGGGAGAGTAGGGAAGGCGAGAGGGGAAATGATAAAAATGAAGAGGAAAGTAAGCCGCAGGTAATGAGATGTGGAGAGGAGAGGAGCAGGAAATGAAAATGGAGGATGTACAGTATAGTGTCGCGACTACAAAAAAATGTCCTTGCATTTTTCCTCTTTACATTTTCAAACAGTGTATGAAATGAAGGTATTATTCAGCATACTATTAACGACACTGTCAGGATTCTATGACTTTGAGCTCGTTTACGTGATCAATGTGCACCCGTTTTTTTTTATTTCCCGATTACGCTGCTCACCAGTTTCAAAACGTGGTGATGAAACAAAATATAAACAGTGTAGCAGAAACGGGGATGGTGCTTCAGTTTGTTACGTCTACACTGTCATTTCCCATGCATTTGCTATTACTATTCTCTAATAACACAGGTGGCTACTCAGTGTATAAATGAGTCACTGCTTTCCCGTGAGTAAAATCGTCCGGCTGCTGAACTAGAACACTATAGTCCTTTCATCCTAACTTGGTCAAGACTGTCGTCCTTTTGCAGCTTATTTCCCTCAGCTAAGTACCGTAATAGGGCAGTTCTACGGTTCAACATCCTTTCCGTAGCACCTCTTCTTTACTACCTTCATATTCCAGCACACACACACACACACACACACACACACACACACACACACACACACACGTCAGTATCCAAGATGGACAGATGCAAAATTAGGCCAAGTTAGAGTGAAAAGAGTACAGTGTAGGTCCAAATCGTATAGCGATAATGGTAGAAGTAATGAAACTCTCCGGCTTGTATACTCACTCTCAGCTGAATACAATCGTCTGGTGTCAACTGGAATAGAATTATACTCGTATTGTTATCCCGGGCATGAGAGGTTTGATAAAGTTTGATAATTATATACACCAGATATTCACTAAACTACCAGCAAGGGCAAATAAAATCAGAATGAGACATTCAGTTTTCAGAAGAAGCTTGAAAATAGTCTACAGATATCTTGTGTGTTGTGGTGACGTCTCAGTCTGCTGGTGTGAGCGTAGGAGTAGAATTGATTTGCCTGTACTGTAGAGATGACCCTGCAGCCAGTGGTCGTAATAAAGCAAACCCCGCAAAGCATAACATAAGCCATGAGAATCAGAAAATGATGCAGGATAGGCTCTAGTAACGCTGACCGAGCAGTACCCGCAACACATTTGAACTTCCGAGCTGAGTTGCCACTAGCACTAGCGGTGAAAACATGGAACACCCTCAACTTATACATTATGTTGTAGATGGAAATATCAGCGAATGTACTGCAGAAATTCAGGCTGCACTACACTACAGTGAGAAGCGTCAGAGAATATCTTATAACGTGGTGCTGGTCAGGTGATTAAAGAAATTGGCTGCCGTTCGAAAAGGGGCGATTTCTATCCCACTTTGAAGCAAGGATCAGTATGATGTCAGAATTTTGGCTTAAAAAAAAAACACACTCACACTCCAAGGACTTGCCATAAAAACATCCCCACTGATATCACACAAATTCTTCTAGCATGTTTTCAGTATAGATGGAAGGAGGGTAGGCTATAAGTTCCGAATAAGTGATATATTGTAGGAATTCCGTGGCATGTACAGTCAAAGACAAGAGTCGTGTCACGGTTTAGTAAGAAAATTAAGTGTAACATGTGAAACATCATTAAATATCTACCACAGCTACATATTCTTGGTTGTCTGACCCGACTATCCTCAAGCTTCATCTGTTGATGAGGTGACGGTACAATTCTATCTATCTATTGCCAGACGCCTCAATCCCGTTTGGGGTGGCCACAAACAAATCGCCTCCAAGTCGCCCCGTCCCCCGCCATTTCACTGCCCTGCTCATAACTCACACCCCCCTCTCTCATATACCTCTCCACCCCATCCCTTCATCTCATCCTCGGCCTCCCCCTCCCTCTTCCCCCCTCCACCTCACTCACATACACTCTCTTCGTCAGTCTTTCACCCTCCATCCTCTCCACATGGCCAAACCACAATTGAACCCAGGAAATTCCAAAGCCTTAACGTCCATTTGCGAGAACTGCTGCGTCCAAAAGAAGAAATGTGAACCAAATTTGGTCAGGCGATGACTGCCAGTCCGTTACATGTCACATCTTGCCACAAAACGTCAGGCAGATCTAGTAAATATCTCAGCATGGAAAGGGCATACAGCGTGCGTCCGACAACTAGGAAGATGAGAGAAAATATGATATACATTTATTTATGAGTAAAGAATCCCGAATACTGTAGACAGTGCAAACATTCGGTGTAAGCAGTACCATGGATTAGGAGATTTTGGGTGGAAGGCACAATGTAGAGTGGTCATCATTCAGGTCGCCCTCGTGTTACCATTACTACAGGAGCAGGATATAATCACAACAATGGAAGACAACACCTGTTAGCAGTACTTATTCCGTAAGAGACGAACTGAGCCCAAAATGCAGCACACGAATAGTTGTGCGTAGATTTCGGTCTTCTGGGTCATGGATTCGAACTCCAGTCTGTGCGATGTATTTCGCCATTGATAACAAAACATATATATATATATATATATATATATATATATATATATATACAGTGATCCCTCCAATATCTGATGTAATAGAGCCAACGGCATGTCCGGATAGTGATCCTGTCCGGATATTGGGCCCCAGCCTCCTGGACTTGTACTTATGGACCCTAACTCAGAAAAACACCTATACAACTCCCTCTGGACATGCATAGCACCTATTTAAGACCCAAATCACACCAATAAGGGACATAAAAGACTGAAATAAATGCAAAAGAACCATAAAATGAGGTTTTTGAGGTAGGTTTATACAATATTAAACATTCTGGGTACTTACAACAAGTCCCTGGCTCCTGGACTGGTAGTTATGGACCCTAACCTAGCCTAACTCAGAAAAACACCTCCCTACTGCACATGCATAGCACCTAAGACACTATTCACACCAATAAGGGACATAAAAGAGTGAAATGAGGTGTTAGAGGTAAGTATGGAAAAAACAGTACAGTACAATATGAAACATTCTGGGTACTTACAGCAAGTCCCTGGCCATCTCGATGAATAACCTGGCTCCTCTCAGACTCTGACATTAAGAAGGAGTTCCTGAAGCACTTGCAGTACACTGTTCATGAAGTCTTGCACAGAACTTAGTCATTTACACTCAGAATTCCATTCTCTTAACACTCCGCACTCATGTCTTACTTGCGCTCCATTGCACCTTAATGAAATAAGTGTAGCACTCTGCACTTTAATTCTTTCCACTCTTAAAACCATTTTCTAAACAAAACACACTCAGGTTAATTTAAGTTACATTTACAGTCCATTAAATCTTTGTCTTTTCACTCAGAACTCAAATTCCTTTTTACTATCCACTGTTTTTTTTCACTGCACAACACTGTAAATTCCCATGTGGTCTAGTGGGTTCTTGGCTTCTAATCACTGTCAGAGTCTGAGAGTACCACATGCAGGTGACCTTGGGGTGCATCGCTGGGTCGTGGTGATGGCGTACCCATTGCAGATGACTCTGAAGAGAGGCGCAAACTCACTTCGAGTGGTGACTCCACCGTGCCTGATGTGCTGGGCTGTGGCTCGGAGCATGAGGGCCTGTCTTGGGGAGACAATGGAGTGGAGCCAGGGCTGGGCACAGCAGGGGTCATGGGCCTGAAAAAGCTGTCAATCGTTGATTGAAGCAAGGAATGACGATATTGACGATTAACCCCTTAACCGCGGGGTGTCACTTTCGTGACGCATGGGAGCAAGGGATCATACCGCGGGGCGTCGCTTTTGTGATTCTGTGTTATTTTGAATTCACCCGGGCTTCCAAGTGGGGGCTTGTATCATCTATCAGTACTGCCAATGTCCAACACTAGTCAGCACTCCTAATCTCATCTGTACTCCCATCCATTGTTGACAATTTAGCCATTTCTCCCCGTTCTTGACTCCCTCCCTACCCCCCTCCATTACCCTATCCTCCTCGCCTGCCCGGCCGTGCCCTACGCTAGTAAATCTTCCCTGGAATTTTTCACTGATTTCATCCATTGAAATAAGCCCTATGTCCTATTCTTATACCAAATAATATATACAAGAAAGAAATAAGGTAAGTGAGAGTGCCATACACCTGGAATTGGCTAATTATCACCTGACAACACCTCCACTGCACTCGTTCGCTAATGTTCGCTGTTTTTTTCCCCCTTGAAATATGCCGTATAATCTATTTTCGTAATAAATATACATGTAAGGAGGGAAGGGGAGAAGCCTAAGTGATATTTACATTCACCTGGAACTACCTAATTTATAATGTATTGTCTAGATTTCCTGCCAATCATTTCAGTGCTATACATAGCTGTTTCAAGAGCTAACATTGGTAGCACTGAATATCCCCCTAAGTAGGCCTCTACCCCGGCCCTCCCTTATCAGTTTACTCTCATCTTCCGAAGTGGAGGTACGTATGTTTCTTCTTGCTGACTTCCAGGGCCTTTTCCACCCCCATGCAAAGGGCCCTGTGACCTTTACCCCCTACTAAACCTCGTGTGGAAAGAGGTAAAGGGCTGACAATTGATAAAAGAGTGACTACGATCTTTCTATTGAGTAAAACAGTGCAAGTGGAATTGTAAATAATGTGTAAATAATGTGTAAACAGCAAGTGAAAGTAATGAATGTAAATATACGTGAACAATGGAAAATAGTTTTATAAGTTACTTCAAGTGACAGTGCATAACACAGTGTAAATAAAATAGAAATGTAAATAGCGTAAATAAAATAAAGAACGTAAATAGAAATGTAAATGAGTAGTATTATAAGAATACGAGTATATACCCTAGGAGTAATGAAAGTGAAAGTTTCACTCTAGCATGTCTGAATACTATGAGTTATGAGAGTGAAGATGAAAGTGACATTCACTCTCAATGCTAGTACACAGGACGAGAAAGTGAATGCTACGTATTTTACTGAAAGAAATTGAATCCCTACAGTGACAATAAACTAATACTACTGAAGGAAACTTATGGATAAAGACTGTAGATATATATAAGTGTTATATAGTAATAGAAATATAAAGTGTGAGGGGTTTTATGAATAATAAATGACAGAGTACCAAGAGCGAACTAGTGCCAGTGCGACGGTCAGACGAGCTCGTAATTTTCATTGCTTTCACAGTGGGTTTTTTTTGGAGTATGGATCCCAAACTACTTGAAAATCATAGAGTAGTGTTTATAGTGTTAATATCTGGCTGTGGTAATCATATTACGGGTTGTCGGGAAATGTAAAGTGGAGACTTTGTTACCCAACTTCAGAGGTCTCCACAAGTCCTACGGTAACTGACGAAGGCTCAACGAACATTCAGGAGAAAGCTGAAGGTATGTGCCATAAGCATATTTAATTTTAATATTCTAGGACTAATAACTGATTTTTGGCAAATATTTTTTGAGAGTCTGTCGGGCCGAATAACCCCGTGGCACACGCAAAACATCGGTAAACATGCCCGCGGTGTAGGGGTTAATGATGCACTGCCTGAAAGCACACACTTCCTCCACAAGTCCCAAGGGTCCCACCTCCGTTGCAGTCCGGGTGCTCCAGGTAGTCCAGAACGAACTCTAGGTGTTCCCGGAGTGCGCTCAGCTTGAAGATGGCTGGAGTAGTGTCACGCTGAGAGGAGTCCGCATCATCGTCGCTGTCCTCATCGGAATCTTCAAACTGGGTACTGACACCTGCAACTGATGATGCGATCTCGATATCAGACATGGTCTGATACCCAGGATCACCCTCGTCGTCATCCAACCACTCATGCACTTCATCCACATCAACATCGTTGCCATGTGCACGTAGACATGCATGGAAGTCATCCACATCAAAACCTAGGAAATCGTGCTCCACATCTTTCCGAGAAGCAGACGAGACCAACCATTTTCTAGAGTCTTGACAGGGATTTCCTTCCATGCACTGGCCCACCTGTAGATGGCAGACTTGATGTTGTAGCGGCGAATGTTTTCCAAAGTCCGCTGGCCTCGCGTGTCCCGTCCCTCCCTGCACTCGTTCTCGTCCTCAAAAACAACCATCACCTATTCCAGGAACTTCTGTCCAGTACAGCCTCTTCGTTGCCGCGATCACTCCTTGGTCCATTGGTTGGATGAGAGCAGTAGTATTAGGTGGCAGAAACATGCACCTAATGCGCCCATTCTCAGCCACCAACTCCTTGTCGCACGGGTGGGCAGGTGCATTGTCGAGGAGAAGGAGGGCCTTTACTTGGTCGCATCGGATTCCCAGTTTCTCCGTCTTGACGAAATGGCGGTGGAACCAGTCTTTGAAGATCAGAGCTGTGAATCATGCTTTCTAGGAATGGTACCAGATGACAGGAAGGACATCCATCATCCCACGAGGACACCGAGGCTGCTTTGCACGGCCAACAATAACGGGCTTGAGCCGGTGCATGCCATTAGCATTGGCACAAAACAAAGCAGATATCCGTTGCTTGCAGAGCTTGTGGTCAGGTACATGCTTCTCCGTCTCCTCAGCTAGAGTGTTTGTAGGCAAAGAGTGATGGAATAAGCCAGTTTTGTCGGCATTGTAGACTTGACCGAGAGTTAGGCCTTCCCTGTCGATCAAGCGCTTCACCTTCTGCCGAAACTCATCTACTCCATCCTCGTTGGCGTCCAAAGCTTCTCCATAAGACTTACGGTTGGTAAGGCCATGTCGTAACTTGAACGCGAAGAGCCAACCTTCGGATGCCTTGAAGTCTAGGGCGTCGTAAAGTCCTGCGAACTTCTCAGCAGCAGCCTTCAGCTCCGTGCCACGCACCATCACACCAGCAGCACGTTGCTGTCGATACCAAATCAATGTAGAGCGGTCGACTTCTGCATACTTGGGAGTATACATCACCTTCCTCTCCACGTTGCGTTTTCTTTTCGACGAGAAGTCAGCCGTGTACTGCATGAGTTTGTTGCGGGATCTCTTGATATCAAACAAAGTAGACCGGGCCAGGTTGAATTCCACGGAGGATATATGAGGTAGACCATCCCGCATCCACCTTCTCCAATACCTCCCTCTTCTTCTCCTGAGTCAAAACCACTCTCTTCCTCTTCTCAGGCAGTGGGGCCATCATCACACACACGAAGGAGAGGCACGAGAGCAGCAGGTAAGGCACCACCACAAAAGCGAGCACGTGGGTGGCCATGACGACGACCGTGCACACACAACAAGAGACAGGCAGTAAGTGGGGAGGATGCAGGGGCACTCTAGGGGACGTCGGCGGAACAACGCACCAGAACACAGCTGGCCCGCGCCACGCGAGCCAACTTCAAATTATGGGCGGGAAGAAGTCGGATAAAAAATTAAAAAAATTGCGGTTTTTGGCCCATTTTGGGAATATCGGATCCCTGGATGAAAATGTCCGGTTATTGGGGATGTCCGGAAAATGGGCGTCCAGATATTGGAGGGATTACTTATATATATATATATATATATATATATATATATATATATACTCTGGCTTCAGGTATATAAATATATATATATATATATATATATATATATACTCTGGCTTCAGGTATATATATATATATATATATATATATATACTCTGGCTTCAGGTATATAAATATATATATATATATATATATATATATATATATATATATACAAAATCAACAATCAATCAATCTCTCTCTCTCTCTCTCTCTCTCTCTCTCTTTATATATATATATATATATATATATATATATATATATATATATTCATTTATTTATTTATTTTATTTATTTCGAGTTGACAAAAATATGCTCGCATCCACATGCTCGTCGCCTGCAGCAAACGGCAACTCATGTCAGTGCTACCAACCTTTCGTATGACGCAAAGCAGAACACTCCAAAACTTGAGCCTTACAGCAGAAGTTTTCACTAAATTGAAGGATACAACTTTTGTCTTTGACTCTACAGGACTAATATTCCCAAGGATCGACAAATACCGGTTATGATATGACAACTGTAAAGTCAAGCAGATCCATTATTATACATGCATACATAGATACATGCTACGGTATAACAAAACTAATATAAGTACCTTATGGTACTATATCTTTTATTTATTATGTATAATTTTTCATATTACAATAGTAAGGCACAGTAATGCAACATGCATGCCGATCAAGATGCACAGAGAACTACTTAGGCCAGTCTGTGTTCTCATAATACCCTACAGAGCCTTGAGATAGCACATATTTGAGATTTACTTCTCAGTTTGCTAGATGCAAATCTCCCCCTTTCATTGGTAAACTTATCAAAATCCTCCGTTTGCTCTCACCCTTCATGAGTTATATGAAATGACTGATACATTCTAGCGGCATGCGAGAGTAGACTGTAGCACCAGTCGATCATGGGAATAGTCTACAGATAGATGCAGAGCTGCAGCTCCGGTTTCACCAGCCCTTAGGACAGACTTTTGACCATCCCTGAACTTTTTTCAGTATTTCAGTAACAGAGAGAGTGGGCCAGCATACTCTCCTGTACATTTACCTTTAACTTTCAACAACAAAAAACATGCTCATTACACACCACACTTCCTGTTTCAGTATTTAAAGAAAAAAAAAAAGTGTTAAAACACCCAACCCCAGAGTCGGGGGAGGGGGGGGACAGTAAATGCCCTCACACTCCGCCCCTCACGTGGTGACAACCAGCGCGTTCTAGTGAATCATTGTCTGAGACTCCCAATATTCATTCTGCAGCTTTCTTGGACATTCCTTTAATTTTCTATCTGTTGAATACCATCTCTCTTCCTCTAAACCTCACTTTCTCTTCCTTACTGAGACCCAGCTGTCTGAGGCAGCTGACAGCAAACCCTTCTCCATATGTTCCTACTTTCTCTATGCTCATTTAAAAACCAAAGGTGGCTGTTGTGTATATGTATACAACATTATAAATTGTATATTCCTCTCGTGTTCCAGAACCTGAATCTTCTAAATTCTCCACACTCTGGCTTCAGGTATCCTGTCATTCTCAGAATATCTGTGTTGTGTATTGATCCCCCAGTTCTATCAACCATGGAAACATCTGACTCTCTTACTACTAAGTTGGAAGATATTGTTTCTGTTTCTCCTGTCTCTGGTATCTACATTCTGGATTATTTCAGTGTTCACCATCTCCTTTGGTTCTCTTCATTCACTGATCCACCTGGTGAACAAGCCTACATCTTATCTAGCCTTAATGACCTAGAACATTTTGTGCATCTCCCTACCCCTATCCCTGATAATCATGAAGTGAGCTCCATTGTTCTTGAACTTTTCCATGCAGCTAATCCTTCTGGTTACACTGTTAATCTCTCCTCTTCGTTGGGCTCCTCCTACCACGACTTTATCCCCTAAACCTGTCCCAATGTTCCAGTAAGGCCTGTGGACCAGACCAAGAAGCAGCAGCTGTGGCACTTTAGAGCTGCTGATTGGGAGATTCGTAGGTAGTACTTGACATGACTTTCCCTGGAACTTACTGCTTCCTTGACCAAGAACCATCTGAGTGTGTTGTGTGCATTATTGAGGTTATTCTCTCGGGCATGGTAGCATACAGTCTTTTCTCTTATCATCTGAAAATGCAAAGAAGCCTTGCTTTCAACAGGATTGTTCTAATGCTATCCACAACTGGGAGGCCTAGAAGTGGTACAAATGACATCCCACCCCTGAATCCCGTCTGCTTATGTTTGTTCGCTATACGAAAAATAATTTCATTTGTACTACATGCTCTGGAATCTTTGACTCAGATTCTTCTCACTCCTTCTTACAGTTTGTGAAAAACCTTTCTAACAACTTTATTTTATCATCCTTCCCTCCTATTTTTCTCTTGTAATGGCTCTCTAGCTGTTCCCTTTACTGAAAAGCAGAACTCTTTGCCCAGACCTTCTCATCCAGTTCCATATTGGACGATTCCATCTCCTCCCCACTCTGACTTTCTCACGACCAACATTAACCCACCCCGTCCCGGAGACGTGAATTCACGTCCTCACATGATGTGCACTCATATCCCGGAGACGTAAATTAATGCGGCAACATTGCAAGGACATTGCAAGGTCCCTAATTTGCACAATTTTCAATTTTCACGAGTGATTTTTGGCACGTATACACGGGACACCTTCCTCTACAATATGCCAGGCAGGGACAATGCCTTACCCAGCATGACCTCCCCCCCCTGCATGGCCTTTTCTCAGCAATTCACCTGTTATCAGTGACCTGGCCAGTAAAGCCATGTTATGCCACGGTACGAAAATCAGGGCCAGAGTGATTCCCCAATCAATGACAATGTGGAGGACAAACATTAGAGGAAGAAACAGTCAGAAACGATGATCAGGTAATGTGGCAAAAAAAAAGTCAGGAATGGTGATGAGTTAGTGAGTGAAACAATGCTTATAATGCCTATATTACCGTTTGAAAACCAATATACTCTCGTACTACATATAAATTCGTACCAAATAAATAAATAAATACCGTTTATGAGTGGTGTAGAATAGTTATCCTCCCATAGAACTCTTTTTCTTTGCAGCCAGCCTGATAGAAAACCCTGTAAGGTAAGGAGGTACTCCTACCTGGATCGAGTATTTTAAACCTCAGGTGAGCGATTTCTCTATGAATTTTCGATGTTTCTCACCAAAAGCGGATGTTTGAGCCAAAAAAAAAAAAGGTCCAAAAATGTCGGGACTGGGGCGTACCACTGCCCAGAAAACGTAGGGATGGGGCGGGTTAAAATTTCTTCAGTTTCATGCATTTTGTGTGTGTGTGTGTGTGTGTGTGTGTGTGTGTGTGTGTGCTGTCTCTGGCCTCAGTGCTAACAAGAAATATGGGCCTGATGGGGTTCCTCCTGTTGTCCGCAAGAACTGTTTTTATACCCTGCCTAGGAATTCTTTTGCCTTTCTCTGTCGACTTGTACCTTTCTTTCTTGGTAAAAGTTTGCTCTCATTCAGCCTGTCCCAAACAAGGTTTCCGTTCCCAGCCCCATATCACCCACTTGCATTACCCTGTATTTATAAAATTTTTGAACCTCTTGTTAGCAAAGAACTCTCAGTGCAGTTTTCCTATCATAACGTTCAATCCAGTCTCAAGTATGGGTTCTGCCAGGGATGCTAATATCACAATTTTTTCATCTTCCTTTCAGACTCCTGGTCGTCTTCCTTTCGGGACTTTGGCAAAAGCTTTGCCATTGCACTTGACATCTCAAAATCTTTCAACTGAGTCTTGCATATGTTTTTTTTTTTCTTTAATTTCTAAACTGCTCTCTTAAGTTTTCCATGCATCTATGTGTCTCCATCTCTAGCTTCCTTTCTGTTTCCTATAACTGTTGTTGTGGGCAGCCACCGATTTTATTTAAGAGCTGTTATAGTAGGACAAATCTAAATTTGTGGCTAGGGTGGGGCACGAAGCTCTGTACAGTGTTGCCACGTTTTCCATAGCTCGATGCCACCCCCCCCTCTCTCTCTCTCTCCTGGGGGAGATGTGCGTCACCCTGGGGAATTTTGTTTCTTTTATGAGTGACTTTCATTTTTTTTTATTATATCTAATTATATTTAAAAATATTTATTACTGTTTTGCATGTCGCCAGATGACCTCGCTTGTGCGGCGCCATAATTTTTCATTCAGTCACTCTCTCCTTTCTTCCTTCCCTCCCTTCCTCCATCCCTCAACACCTCCTCTGGCCTGCTTTCTTCCCCTCCCCTTCTCTCTCTCTCTCTCTCTCTCTCATCTATGGTGTTTTAGGATACATTTTGGTTATTTTCTTTAACATTATATTGTACATATTGTAAATTTGACTTTATTTTCACACCTCCCAGGAGGTAAGGACACAAAGTAAAGTGACACGAGGAGGGTCCGGCTGGGTTAGTCTGGGTCTGTGTGCGTGTTGCCGCTCACGAGGGTTTAATGAACTATTTTTTCTTTTACTAAGAAATTGGCATATTTTTACTTGTATTCCTGCACATTATCTTATAATCACAATTGTGACATTATTACCCACCCCAGAAATACGGTAAAATCCAATAAAAGTGACTACTTTTTTTTTTTTTTTTTTTAGCAACACTAAAATATTTATGCCACGTTTCTGTATTGCTGTATAAATATTTCATCCATAATAAGTTTACTGTTCTTTCATATGTTATAATACACACGTTAACAGTGTATTCATATGTGTTTATCGTATTTGTGATGCCTTTTACATATAAAACAGCCCATCGCGGGATTGGGAAACATAGCATCACTGTACAGAGGGTCGTGCCCCACCCTGGCTGCAAGTTTAGATTTGTCCTACCATAGTAGTGGTGTTCATCAAGGTTTTGTTCTGTTACCACCTCTCTTCTTTCCATCAGCAACCTGAGTAGTACGTATAACCCAATCCATTTTTGCACTAATGATACCACTCTTCATACTTCCATTCGCTTCCCACAGTACAGTAGCTACTTCAAGAAACAGGATAAGGCACACCTTATTCTTGGCTTAACTCATATCTCTTACTGAAGTAAAAACAACCAGTTTTTAGTGCATCAGAAACTCATTTCCTTCATCTTTCGACCCGTAAAAATTTTCCATAGGTTTATCTTTTAATATTAAATAATATCCAACTCAATCCTGCATTATCTCTCAACATTCTTGGAGTTTCATTTTATCGGGATTTGTCATGGAAAGATTATATTACCACCTCTGTTGCAAAATCTGCTTCCGAGATTAGGTATGCTTAGCCGACTCCAGGCCTTCTTTACCCACACACCGCTCTCAAATTTATACAGGGGTTTAATCCCCCGTGGAGTACAACTTTCATGTGCAGAGGGTCTCTATATACAGCCCTTCCAAACAGGATGGAGTTAAAGGCTTTTCATCTGACTAACTCTCCTCCACTTAATGACTCCTTCAACCTCTCACCGCAGCACTGTTGCATTTCTATCTCTTTATCACTGGTACCAATACTTCTAGTCCTTCAAGTATGCAACAGGTCAAGTCTGGAACTGTCTTCCTCTGTCTGTTTTTCTACTGCCTGTGACCTCTAGTCTTTTAACGATGTTGTGTCTAGGTATCTCAGTGTGAACGATTTTTTTCCTTAAAGGAATCAGTTATTGTGGGCTTCTAGGTTACTGATCCATTTTCCTTGCATAAAAGTATTTCTCTTCTCAAGAGATGTAGCTTTCTTATACTGCCACTTGTGAGTTCCTACTTTACCCCCCTGTTTTTTTTTTTTTTCTTAGCTGCTCTACTGACAATATGGCAAGCGTTCAATTGTATTGAATTGGCTAACGTAAGTCAGTTCTGATTTCCTTCCCTCATCATTTTCTACAGGACAGCTTTATGTACACAAATGCATAAATATATACCTGCATATATTTTTCTGTACAGTACACACACAGATGTATATCACTGGATTGTAAATACATAGTTTACAAATGGGAAATTAAAAAGACATGCTGTATATACATGTATATTCATTCAAGTATTTTAAATGTTTTCGTCAGTGTGTGATTGAGTTGTTAAGTTACTTAGGGTCAAATATCTTCCGTCAAGCAGCCTGGTGCCCACCACCACCACTGCATCCTTCTTTGTCGTACTGTGGGATATGATATCTCTCTTGCGACTCTCATGACTTTAAAATAATTATCCTTTTGCAGACTCCCTAGATCCGACCTTAGGCTCTAAAAAAAAAAAAAAACTAACTTGTTGAGCTAGGACGCTAATCCTCCTCAAATTAGGCCCCTTCTAACTTGACACACGTAGCCCAGCATTTTTTACACTCCCTGCAACAATTTTCAAAGTCAGTTTCGGCATCTCCTACAGGTGCTTAGTAACATTCGTCATGATCTCTTCTCTCGTCTCAAATCAGGAACTCATCAGCGGAGTTTTGAGACTGGGGAATAACCAAAAGTTTTACGGAGCCATGTCTGGTGATCAGGGAGCCTGATAGACGTGCGGAATGTTGTGCTTGGACAAAAATTCTTGAATCAGCTGAGAAGAATGGGCAGGGGCGTCGTCATGGTGCAGCTTCCAAAGGTCTGGGCTCTTCTGCCTAACTGCGTCATGAAGACGACGGATCATGTTGAGATAGTAATGTCTGTTCACAGATTGACCTTCTAGTGCGTACTGATGATGCATGACTTCACAAATACATGCAGTGCACCTTGCCACAGACCTGTCATGTCGTTTTTGGCCAAGATGCCCCTGCATGCTTTCACTGGGACAACTGTGCTTTCGTTTCTAGGTCGTACCCATACACCCAAGTCTCATTTCCAGTGATACCAGTCTTCAGAAAGTCTTGGTAGTGACTTGCACACTCCAACATGTCTTGAGCAATGCTCATCTGCAGAGCTCGTTGTTCACGTGAAAGGAGCTTCGGAACGAAATTGGCAGCAACTCTTCTCATGCCCAAATCATCCGATAAAATTTCGTGTGCTGATCCATTGCTGATTCCAGTTTCATTAGCAATTTCTCTGACAGTCAACCCATCATTTCTCATGACCAAATCGCAGACTTTCTTCACATTTCCAACACTCCTGATTGTTGATGACCTTCCAGTACAGAGATTGCTTTCTACTGATATTCGTCCATTTTTTTAAGTAACTGTACCACTCCTTTATTTGCGTTACCCTCATAGCTTCATTTCCAAAACCTGCTGGATCTTCTTGATAGTTTCAACTTGGGTATCACCTAGTAGTTGGCAAAAGTTTATGTAGTAACGTTGTTCAACTTTTCCCGCAATTGTGACAAGCACGGGACGCTGGTAGGGTGCACGACCATGAACACGGGCTGACTGACACCCACTGAGTCACTCGTGGTGGGAGGCATTAATCACGCATACGCACGAAGGTCCTGCACTGCACTGCACAAAACCCTGTCCCTATCTCCCGACTGGTTTGTGAGAAAAAAAAAACTGAGGTCATATACTTTTTAAAGAGACCTCATACATATCTATATATCTATAGCTGTCTCTCTATCTATCTATCTATCTATCTATCTATTTATATAAAAGTGTGTGTGTGTGTGTGTGTGTGTGTGTGTCAAATAATGAAGATGACTAACCGAATAAAAACAAATACGACTGGCGTGTAAGAGTGCTGGGAAAGGTAGCGCGTGGTGATGGGAGTCAGTGGTACAATAGCAGTGGTGAGGAGGGTTATATGCTGCTCATCATCCTGTCTCATCCCACTCCCTACAGTGACATCTATATATCAATGGACTGTTGTCTGTTTGTAAAAGGGCATATCCAACTACTGTTCGATGTGTGGGCCGCTTGTAATGAAACTTTGCAGGAACACTCACTACTGTCCCAGATTTTGTATAAAATTTTTGGGCATCAACTTCTGAAAACCATTTTTTTTTTTTTTTTTTTTTTTTTTGCAAAAGCTTTTTTAATTGTACCCCTCAGTAGCTTGTTTTCTGTAATGCAGCCAATGCAGCAAAGTCCATTTTCGTCGAGCCTTACCATACACTAGTTTATTCGTGCATATTCAGTTCATTTCACAGTCCAAAAAATTAAAGTGTGATGGATCAAACGAGCATAGGCTGCCATAGACGGTCTTATGCGAGTGTATGAAATATACATTTTCCTCTTGTTTGTGTTTTATAGAGGGTTCGGCAGGAAACGGGTTCGCTGTTCTCTCTCTCTCTCTCTCTCTCTCTCTCTCTCTAATATATATATATATATATATATATATATATATATATATATATATATATATATATATATATATATATATATATATGAAGTGGAACATTTTTGTTGTGTATGTAAGCATTTACCTCGTCTGAAGTTACAATATATATCAGTATACAGTTTGTATGAATAAATGTAGTTTGAATGAATAACCCTCTCGGAAACTGATGAGTCAGGGACGATAATTTTTTGTCTGTATATTTAGGACATCTGGAGGGGCGTGATATAAGCTTGGCCGTTTTAAAAACAGCTCCCATCAAACACATAGACAGAAAATGTGTGAATGTTTATTTTCATTTCTCTAATTGCAAGCCACAATTCCAAATGGCATCTGCCTGCTGTGTACCCCTATGCAATATTTGTCTATCTTCTATCGATCTTTCAATCTGTGTGCCAGTCTGTCTATCTGCTTATCTATCTGCCTATCGCTTTAAATATTGATCGATCTATCTTGTCGTACTTATCCATTTACATAAGCACTTCTTGACGCCATTTCCTGTGAAGGAGTGTTGCTGTTGAGTATTCCTGGTCTGTCTGGCCGAGCTGATCCATGAACCGCAGGCAAACAACCGCCCTTACAGTGCCGTCCCATTAAGGATGGCTTTGATTGATGGATCTCTAGGGATTCTCGTCCCTGTTCAGTGACGAACCCCCCTTCCCACGACACGCCACCTACCTTAAACACTCCACCTTTACCACAGTCTCCCTCTCCTTCTCCTATCATTCATCTCAGGTCGTTCTTTTACACAACAGTTCTGTGAAATCTGAGTTTACAGTCGGAGAAACAACGATCGGTTCAGTTTTGTATACTACGTATGGACCAATGAGAGAGAGAGAGAGAGAGAGAGAGAGAGAAACTTTAATGGGTGGAATCTAGCCACTGATACCTGACTCTTTTATTGTATGTCTATGGTTACTATATGATCAGCTAGCATTCCGTATTGCAAAGTACAGTTCTTGCCATCTTTCCAGGACATTTTATCATTACCACCACACATGCTGTTCTTCATTCTCATAATATCCAACCATTCCCACCGCTATCACTACCTCCACATTCAAATTACCCTGTCTTTGCCTAAATCACATACAGCCCTCATCACGGTTGTCTCATGCAGCCATGATCACCACACACTCATCTACATCACCACACATCCATCCCTCACCAGCATCATATTTAACCAACACCACAACCTTCACCACCACAACTCTGCACAAAGATCATCACCATCATCATCACACGCAATAACTACCATCAACAAATTTCAATTTAGAACCGTCTCCAACAACACCACATACAAACATCACCACCACCACCACTGCCACTCAAAAACCATCGCCACTATCATGACAACATCAACTGACAACCATCGCCACCACCACCATGATCACACAACCATCACTACCACCATGACCACACAGCCATCACTACACACAACCACTTCCATCACCACACACAACCACTGCCCTCACGACACAAACCATCATTTTGACACAACGATCACCAACATTATCACCACATACAATCAAGATCACTATCACCACACGACCACAACCATCGCCACTACCATCACCACCATACATAACATTCCACCACAACTCTTTCACTGCCGCACCCAACTACCCTCACCAGTACCACGGTCAACCATCTACACTACCACCAACACCATATCCAGCCATCTGCATCACCACATCCACACTCAGCCATCCACATAACCACATCCACACTCAACCGACATACCCAACATCCACACCAACACACTCACACTCAATCACCGCCACCACAACCACACGCAGTTCATCATTACTACTTTTACAATTAAAACCACACAACCGCCACCATCACAGCACAACAACCTCCAATATCAACACCATGCACAGTCGCCTCTCTCACTATCACTTTATATACAGTTTCACAGTCCAACACAACAACTCCACCTTTCATCCCTATCAACACCACCACCACCATACGCAACTCACTACCTTACCACAAATACTTTCCTCACTAACATATCACACACACACACACACACACACACACACACACACACACACACACACACATCTATCATCAACACTACCAGCACACTCAGCCACGTCACCATCAACGTATAAAACCTCCTCCCTCACCAACACAACACAACATTCGATCACCACCATAACCCTCACCACAACCAACCACTGCCATCATCACACACGACTATCTAAACCTTCACCATCACTTACAATCTCGACCACAATCACCACACTTAATCACCACCACCATCATTACAACCCCCAATCTCCACTACCAAAACCAAGAACAACGACCTTTCTCACCACTACCACACTTAGCCACCTTGACCACACAGAGCCACCACCACAACCCACTTCCAACACACGCAACATCCCTCACCATCATCATACACAGCTACTATTATCACCATCCTCACCATTCACCGCCAGTTTAGCACCAACTCTTCAGTCTCCCATACTATCACAGCTGCACACAAACATCTGCACACCAGTCGATGGTGGTCTGCTGGGCGAGGTTCTTCACTTTTTGTACAAATTATGTAAATACATTATATTATCTTGCTTAAGTTATTCTAATTAGGGCCGACAGCTGACGTATATGGAAATGATCCTGACTCGTCTGGTTCCCTTTCATATATTGATGTCCCCTATATTAGGTTGTGCCTCGACTGACAGTCACCAGGTGATGAGTGCAGGTATGTAATGTAGAAAGGCATTACATATCTACAGTCGATGACGTTCTGTTAGTCGAGGTATTTTTACCATTAGTGTAGGTCTAGCTATTTGTCTCTGTAGGATTTAGTATAGGTTAGCGATTTGTCTGTTAGGTGATTAGTTTTAGGGTCTTTAGATTAGTTTGTCTTTATAATATAAGGTATAAAAAATAAAAAAAAACGAAAAAATTAAAAAAATAAAAATACAAAAAAAATATAAATAAAGAAAAATAAAAATAAAAATAAATAAGATTAAAATTATTATATATATATGTACGTTTGCATGAAAGTGTGTCTGTATGTATGCATGGAAGTGTGTGTGTGTGTGTGTGTGTGTGTGTGTGTGTGTGTGTGTATGTATGTATATATATATATGTTTGTATATATATGTATATATGTTTAAATGTATATACATATATATATCTATACACGGCCTTAATAACCAGGGGCTTCGGCCCCAGTGGTTGATAGGCCGGAAAAAAAAAAAAAAAAAAAAATCTGCACACAAACACCTCAGACACTTATCTCTACCATAAAATGAAAATATCCACTGCCACCCCCACCATTCTCACTCTAGTTCATCACCAACAACACAGCATAAACACCTCAAGCATTCCTCGACCATCACCAGCACTTCAACTCCACCACCACCACCACCACATCCACGCTATCCCACCACCAGCACCACATCAACGCTTCAAACCATCTCCACCACCACATTCACCCTGTCCAACCGCCAGCACCACAGCGCAAAAACCTCAAGCCTTCATCTGCAGCACCACACCACAAACCATCTACATCACCACCACACTCGCCCTAGCCCACTACCAGAATAACAGCACAAACACCTCAAAAAATCATCTCCATCACCACCATTCTCACATTTTCACGGCCACCACCACCAACACCACAACCCATCTCATATCCACCACACTCAGCCACTAACACCATACTCAACATCCCTCACCACCTCACAGACAACATCCCTCACCACCAACAGTACTATCCTACAGCCAGCACCACAGCACAAGCACTTTATTCATCTCCACCACCACCACCACACTCGCCCTATCCCACCACCAGCCAGCAGCTCCACAACACCACGCAGCCCACCATTTATAACAGCATGAAGGGGTGTTTGAGTGCTTGTATATACTGTATATTATATTCCCCGACCTCCAATTCTGCTGATGGACCAAAAATACTGGATCGGTATCTCTTGTTTCATGTCCTCCATTTTGTGAACACGGGCGGTCCATTTTCAGGTGTATTTCTGCGTGTTCATTTTGCACTTTTGCTTGCCTGCTTTTAGAGAGGGCAAGCGCAATTACCGCTAGTGTTTGACTGCCCGTGCTGACAGTAAGTCTGGCCGTAATATGTTCTTCCCACTTCCCACGCTGTCATGCTTAGCCGCTTAGCATTTTTTTCTTTCCAGCCAGATCTTTTCCTTTCTTTCTCTTTTTCTTTTTAGTAAATAGTGGGAGTGCATTTCTATTTACTTCTTTAAAATAAATGGAGATAATTCCTAAGCCCCTTATTATAAAAGGTATCTCTTAAGCAAATTAGTTAGTCATATGGAGGTGAGAAAATACAAATATGTCTTTCCACCGGCTGGGTGACTGGAAGTGCTCTGGTTTCTAATTTCTCCATCAACAGAAGTCTTTCCTCAACTGAAAAATAATGTCTCTCCGTAGTAAACGAACTAATAATAGATTAGTCTATGCAAGATGATTATGTATTCACTGAGAGGAGCTTTCTATTACTCTGTTCCTGCAATTGTGATGTGATTTTATGTGGCATATGAGAGATTTTTTACTCGAGGGATTGCATAAAGCCGTCACTAACCCCTTCACTACTGTCTCAGAACCTAGGGTGAAACTAGTCCAGTACCGATTAGAATGAAGATATAAACTACGTCCTTGGTTGATAAGACATAATGGAGATCGACTCTAAACCCTCCCCAAAAGTTCTCCCTCTCAAGGATGAATAAAATATTGCATCTTGGAGAATAGGAAAGAATGTGAAATCAATAATAGGGACGGTTTTAGAATTTTTGTGCGAACTCTTCCAGAAAGTGAAATTGCCTGGTAAAAGGAAAAACAAAGGAAAACAGGGTCATTGTATTGTTCTTGCTTCGGCTTATTTTTCTCTCCCTCTCTCTCTCTCTCTCTCTCTCATTTCCTTCCCCTTCCCTTCTGCCTCTCGAACATTGGATTTTCTTCTCTCCCCCCTTCCATAATTCCCCTTTACCTTTCTCGTTTCCTAACCTTTTAACTCTCTCATGGGTGAAATAACTCTATACTCCTTTCACTCCAACTTGGCCTAAATGTGCCATCTCTCCATCTTGAATGCTGTGCTGTGACAATAGATTAGCACTAGATATGGTGCAAATCATGAAGAGGTGCTAGGAGAGGATGTACAGCCGTAGCACTGCCCTTTTCTGCCGCTCTGTTACGTGAAATGGTAGACTAAAGGACGAAAATATAGACCAAATTAAGCTGAAAGAACCACAGTATTCTGCTCCTCCTAATGCCAGACGATTTCTTTAAGCATTGAATTAATCATAACCATCCCGCAAGGCGGTATTCTGGTACAGTTAGGAAGGTTACTATACCCTATTTGATTGACCTGTGCAGCTGAGATGTATGGGGTGGGTAGGGTGTGTTTGTTTCACGGCTGCTGATTGGCCGCCGATTATGAAAATCAACAGCTATTCTTATATATATATATATATATATATATATATATATATATATATATATATATATATATATATATATATATATATATATATTGCCTGCAATATAAGCAGCCAGTTTGAATATGGGGTGAATTCCTAAGTTACAGAGGTCAAAGGTAGCTTTAAAAGTTTACTGTTATCAAAGAAAATTGAAGTTGATTATAAAGTTTTATAAAACGATAAGTGACGTTTGAAATAAGTTATCTACTCATGACACCCACGTCTGCATGTTGCACCGCATCCACCCATGGTGTACACCTACGTCTGCATGTTGGACTATAATATCCACCCACGGTGTACACCTGAGTGAGTTCTTTGATCTCAATGTGGGACTGAAACAGGGTTGTGTGATGTCTCCATGGCTGTTTAATATATACGTGGATGGGGTTGTAAAGGAGGTGCAGGGTAGGGCAGTGGATGTGGGGGTGGCTCTAATGAATGAGGGTGAGATTTGGAAGCTTCCGGTGTTGCTGTTTGCTGATGATACAGTACTGTTGAGTGAAGATGAATGGGAGTTGCAAGGTTTGGTGAATGAATTTGGGAGAGTGTGTAGGAGGAGGAATCTGAAAGTTAATGTAAACAAAAGTAAAGTTATGGTGTTTGAGAGGAATGAAGTCACAGAGTGTGCAGTGAGGTTGGATGGTGAGGATATGGAGAATGTGAGTGCATTCAAGTACTTGGGTAGTGTGATGAGTAAGGATGGAACTTTGGGGGATGAAGTGCGTGAAAGGGTACAGCAGGGAAGGAAGGTTGTTGGTACACTGAAAGCAGTGATGAGAAATAGGGAGGTGAGTATGGAAGTTAAGAAGTCACTGCATGATAGTATTGTGATCCCTACCCTGACGTATGGAAGCGAAGCATGGACCTTGTAAGAGGGGAACAAGTCAAGAGTGAGAGCAGTGGAAATGAGTTACTTGAGAGGAGCATGTGGAGTGACGTGGAGAGACAGGTTGACGAATGAAGAAGTGAAGGAACGCTGTGGGGTGGATGTGGATGTGGTTGAGAAGATTAGGAGAAATACACTGAGGTGGTTTGGACATGTGAAGAGAATGGAGAATGAAAGACTGACTAAGAGGGTGTATGTAGGTGAGGTGGAGGGAGGGGGAGGGAGAGGTAGACCGAGGATGAGGTGGAGGGATGGAGTTGAGAGGTATATGAGGGAGGGGGGGGTGAGTTGGGGGGAGGGTAGTCAAATGGTGGGTGACAGAGCAACTTGGAGGCGTTTTGTCTGCGGCCACCCTTTGCGGGATTAGGGCGTCGGGCTATAGATAGATAGATAGATAGGTGTACACCTACGTCCGCATGTTGCACTCCAGTACATGCCTGCATAGTACAATGACATCAACGGTGGCCAATCAGCAGCCGCGAATCAAACACATCCTACTTACCCCATAAATATCAAGAGCACAGGTCAATCAAGTAGACTATAACACCTCTTCCTTACCGATTTATCTCTGATTCTGCTCCGTTACTATAATCTTCTGTTATGCGATCTGTGTCGATACTGAAAAGATATAACAAACAAACCAGGGGATACTGATAAGTAGTTTGTAAAATAAATCGGTAGGGAAAAGGTGTCAGAGCGCCTTACCAGACGAGAATACGGCCATAGTCGATGTATACCAGAATACTTAATGGACGATTTTATTCAGCTGTGAGTAAGCAATAGGATCTTCAGTTTTAATGCAGTCACTACAAACCTCCTTAATGATCACAGCAGTTCTAGTATTGCATGCCAGCCAACCCAGACGATTTTATTCAGACGAGTAATAAGAGCCTGCGATTGTTAATTTCTTCAGCTCTTGGATGTCCTTTCTGTTTTAAATTTGCCCCACTGGACTGTTTCCTGCAACTGAGGAAAGACGTTTGCTAATGAAGAGATTAGTTAAAATTATATCTCACTCCAGTTCGAAAAAAGCTACCCTAAGCTGGTTTGAAATATCAAGCAGTAAAGAGATTTACTATGAATACCAAACATTTAATATAATACTGATGTAATTAAAGGCTGAAGGTGATGTTGGAGATATGATTCAGTATTATGGAACACTCAGTAAAGTATTTGCGAAATGCAGCTTTTGATAATAATAATAATAATAATAATAATCATCATCATCATCAGCTAGAAAAACACTGTAGTTGTGTGTTTCTCCAAAGCGCCATTCTTTCTGAGGGATTCACTAACACTCGAAACACGTGTACATTTATACAGTCACTTGACTTATGCCATTATTCACATGCATATAAAACTTTATCTGTAAAGGCGACAACAAACTAGTCATTTTCATTTTCATCTGAGAGAACTAAGGTTTTACAAATAAAGTTTTCCGGATCCAGAATCTGTAATACGATCCGGATCGGTCCCAAAAGCTAAACCATTGTTCCCTGGGACATGGGCTATCTACCCACGAAATTTGTTCCAAATCTCCTTTTTAGTTTTTGAGTAATCCTACTAACAAACAAACAAACATGGGTGTAAACATACGCTCAATGTCAGAGAAATACATGCTAGAGACGCAAGAGACCAAGGCATTTCCACTTCTGTCTATCGAGTTGCTTTATCAAGTGTAAATGCTTTTCATTCGTTTAATTGTCAGCTATTATTCAGAGAAGATCATTTATCTCTTCTAGCCTTTTCTCACATTTGTAGTCTACTTTTTCTTCTCACCTGGTTAAAAGCTTCCATCCATCCCTCTTGAATGTTAAGTTGTAGCGAAAGACTAGCTAAAATATGGTGCTAATCACGAAGAGCTGTTGTAGAAATAACATAAAGAGTATTTTCCTATTCTGCCCTTGAACTCTGGGAAATTTGCTGCCAACGGACGAAAATGTTTGCCAAGTTAAGGTGGAGGAATCATAGCCTACTTCAGCAAAGGATTTCATTAAGGCCAATTGGCTATCAAGTGTTTGTATTGCCTGCGTACCCTGCTCATATGTACTCTAATCTTGTACTTCTTTTCCTCATCTCTTTCCCTTCCCTTTCTCATTTCCTCCCCTGCCTCTCCCCTCTCTCTCTCCATCTTCTCCGGGTCTCTCTCCCCTCTCTCCTTCCACTCTCTCCCCTTTTCTCTCTCTCTTTTCCCCTCTCTCCTCCACTCCTCGCTTCGGGAACATTAGCAGAACATTCGAAGCCCATTTTGGCAAGTGGTGGACCTTCTCCGGCGGTGAAAAAAGACTTGTTGGGGTTAGGAGAGAGAGAGAGGGAAGGCAGAGTGTGGGTTAGTGTGACAGAGGGAAAGAGAGAGAGTGAAAAAGAGTGTGGGAGAGTGATAGAGGGAAAGAGAGAGTGAGACAGTGGGCGAGAGAATGAGAGAGGGAAGGAGACTAGGCTGAGAGAAAGTGAGTGGGGGCGAGTGAGAGAAGAGTGGGTGAGACAGTGAGAGAGGGAAAGAGTGGGCAAGAAAGTGAGAGACGGAGAGACGGAAAGAGACAGAGAAGTGAGAAAGGGAAAGAGAGTAAGGTGGGAGAGTGAAAGTGAGTGGAAGAGAGTGAGAGGAAGAGAGAGAGTGGGCGAGAGTCACGGAGGGAGAGTGAGAGAGACAGAGTGGGAGGGAGAGAGTGAGAGAGAAGAAAACAGAGTGAGCGAGAGAATGAGAAGGGAACGAGAGTGGGCGAGATGGTGAGAGAGTGAAATAGAGTGGGCGAAAAGAGTGAATGAGAGTGGGAGGAAAGACTGAGAGAAAGTGAGAGGGAAAAGAGAGACAATGTGAGAGAGAGAATGACTGTAGGTGAAACAGTGAGTGAAAGAGAGTAGGAGAGAGACTGAAAGAGAGAGAGTAGGAAAGAGGAGACTGAGAGGGAGAGTAGGCGAGAGTGTGAGAAAGGGAAAGAGAGTGGGCAAGAGAGTGAGAGAGGGAGAGTGGACGAGTGTGAAAGGGGGAAAGAGGTTGGTTGAGAATGTGGGAGGGAAATAGAGTGAGCGAGAGTGAGAGAATGAGAGTGGGACAGAGAGTGAGAGAGAGAAAGAGAGTAGGCGAGAGAGTGAGAGAAAGAAAGAGAGTGGGAGAGGGAATTGAGAGAGGGAAAGAGAGTGGACAAGAAAGTGAGAGAAAGTGAGAGAGAGTAAGAGAGTGGGCGAGAAAGTGAGAGAATGAGAGAGGGAACGAGAGTGGGAGAGAAAGTGAGAAAGCGAAAGAGGGTGAGAGAGTGGGCGAGAAAGTGAGAGAGTGTGAGAGGGAATGAGAATGGGCGAGAGAGTTAGTGAGAGTGTGGGAGAGTGGGATAGTGTGTTGGTGGAAAGAAGTTAGGTACGTATGAGTAGAGAGAGAGAGAGAGAGAGAGAGAGAGAGAGAGAGAGAGAGAGAGAATGAAGGATAAAGAGTGGAGGAGAGAATAAATGAGGGAAAAGGAGTGAGAGAGAGAGAGAGGGGGGAAGGAGACATTTTCTCCCCGTTCTTGACTCCCACTCCCTACCCCCCTCCATTACCCCTATCCTCTCGCCTGCCCGGCCGTGCTACGCTAAGTAAATCTTCCCTGGAATTTTTCACTGATTTCATCCATTGAAATAAGCCCTATGTCCTATTCTTATACCAAATAATATATACAAGAAAGAAATAAGGTAAGTGAGAGTGCCATACACCTGGAATTGGCTAATTATCACCTGACAACACCTCACGTGCACTCGTTCGCTAATTTTCGCTGTTTTGTCCCCCTTGAAATATGCCGTATAATCTATTTTCGTAATAAATATACATGTAAGGAGGGAAGGGAGAAGCCTAAGTGATATTTACATTCACCTGGAACTACCTAATTTATAATGTATTGTCTAGATTTCCTGCCAATCATTTCAGTGCTATACATAGCTGTTTCAAGAGCTAACATTGGTAGCACTGAATATCCCCTAAGTAGGCCTCTACCCCTGCCCTCCCTTATCAGTTTACTCTCATCTTCCGAAGTGGAGGTACGTATGTTTTCTTCTTGCTGACTTCAGGGCCTTTTTCACCCCCATGCAAAGGGCCCTGTGACCTTTACCCCCTACTAAACCTCGTGTGGAAAGAGGTAAAGGGCTGACAATTGATAAAAGAGTGACTACGATCTTTCTATTGAGTAAAACAGTGCAAGTGGAATTGTAAATAATGTGTAAATAATGTGTAAACAGCAAGTGAAAGTAATGAATGTAAATATACGTGAACAATGGAAAATAGTTTTATAAGTTACTTCAAGTGACAGTGCATAACACAGTGTAAATAAAATAGAAATGTAAATAGCGTAAATAAAATAAAGAACGTAAATAGAAATGTAAATGAGTAGTATTATAAGAATACGAGTATATACCCTAGGAGTAATGAAAGTGAAAGTTTCACTCTAGCATGTCTGAATACTATGAGTTATGAGAGTGAAGATGAAAGTGACATTCACTCTCAATGCTAGTACACAGGACGAGAAAGTGAATGCTACGTATTTTACTGAAAGAAATTGAATCCCTACAGTGACAATAAACTAATACTACTGAAGGAAACTTATGGATAAAGACTGTAGATATATATAAGTGTTATATAGTAATAGAAATATAAAGTGTGAGGGGTTTTATGAATAATAAATGACAGAGTACCAAGAGCGAACTAGTGCCAGTGCGACGGTCAGACGAGCTCGTAATTTTCATTGCTTTCACAGTGGGTTTTTTTTTGGAGTATGGATCCCAAACTACTTGAAAATCATAGAGTAGTGTTTATAGTGTTAATATCTGGCTGTGGTAATCATATTACGGGTTGTCGGGAAATGTAAAGTGGAGACTTTGTTACCCAACTTCAGAGGTCTCCACAAGTCCTACGGTAACTGACGAAGGCTCAACGAACATTCCAGGAGAAAGCTGAAGGTATGTGCCATAAGCATATTTAATTTTAATATTCTAGGACTAATAACTGATTTTTGGCAAATATTTTTTGAGAGTCTGTCGGAGCCCGAATAACCCGTGGCACACGCAAAACATCGGTAAACATGCCCGCTTGGTGTAGGGGTTAATGATGCACTGCCTGAAAGCACACACTTCCTCCACAAGTCCCAAGGGTCCCACCTCCGTTGCAGTCCGGGTGCTCCAGGTAGTCCAGAACGAACTCTAGGTGTTCCCGGAGTGCGCTCAGCTTGAAGATGGCTGGAGTAGTGTCACGCTGAGAGGAGTCCGCATCATCGTCGCTGTCCTCATCGGAATCTTCAAACTGGGTACTGACACCTGCAACTGATGATGCGATCTCGATATCAGACATGGTCTGATACCCAGGATCACCCTCGTCGTCATCCAACCACTCATGCACTTCATCCACATCAACATCGTTGCCATGTGCACGTAGACATGCATGGAAGTCATCCACATCAAAACCTAGGAAATCGTGCTCCACATCTTTCCGAGAAGCAGACGAGACCAACCATTTTCTAGAGTCTTGACAGGGATTTCCTTCCATGCACTGGCCCACCTGTAGATGGCAGACTTGATGTTGTAGCGGCGAATGTTTTCCAAAGTCCGCTGGCCTCGCGTGTCCCGTCCCTCCCTGCACTCGTTCTCGTCCTCAAAAACAACCATCACCTATTCCAGGAACTTCTGTCCAGTACAGCCTCTTCGTTGCCGCGATCACTCCTTGGTCCATTGGTTGGATGAGAGCAGTAGTATTAGGTGGCAGAAACATGCACCCTAATGCGCCCATTCTCAGCCACCAACTCCTTGTCGCACGGGTGGGCAGGTGCATTGTCGAGGAGAAGGAGGGCCTTTACTTGGTCGCATCGGATTCCCAGTTTCTCCGTCTTGACGAAATGGCGGTGGAACCAGTCTTTGAAGATCAGAGCTGTGAATCATGCTTTCTAGGAATGGTACCAGATGACAGGAAGGACATCCATCATCCCACGAGGACACCGAGGCTGCTTTGCACGGCCAGCAATAACGGGCTTGAGCCGGTGCATGCCATTAGCATTGGCACAAAACAAAGCAGATATCCGTTGCTTGCAGAGCTTGTGGTCAGGTACATGCTTCTCCGTCTCCTCAGCTAGAGTGTTTGTAGGCAAAGAGTGATGGAATAAGCCAGTTTTGTCGGCATTGTAGACTTGACCGAGAGTTAGGCCTTCCCTGTCGATCAAGCGCTTCACCTTCTGCCGAAACTCATCTACTCCATCCTCGTTGGCGTCCAAAGCTTCTCCATAAGACTTACGGTTGGTAAGGCCATGTCGTAACTTGAACGCGAAGAGCCAACCTTCGGATGCCTTGAAGTCTAGGGCGTCGTAAAGTCCTGCGAACTTCTCAGCAGCAGCCTTCAGCTCCGTGCCACGCACCATCACACCAGCAGCACGTTGCTGTCGATACCAAATCAATGTAGAGCGGTCGACTTCTGCATACTTGGGAGTATACATCACCTTCCTCTCCACGTTGCGTTTTCTTTTCGACAGAAGTCAGCCGTGTACTGCATGAGTTTGTTGCGGGATCTCTTGATATCAAACAAAGTAGACCGGGCCAGGTTGAATTCACGGAGGATATATGAGGTAGACCATCCCGCATCCACCTTCTCCAATACCTCCCTCTTCTTCTCCTGAGTCAAAACCACTCTCTTCCTCTTCTCAGGCAGTGGGGCCATCATCACACACACGAAGGAGAGGCACGAGAGCAGCAGGTAAGGCACCACCACAAAAGCGAGCACGTGGGTGGCCATGACGACGACCGTGCACACACAACAAGAGACAGGCAGTAAGTGGGGAGGATGCAGGGGCACTCTAGGGGACGTCGGCGGAACAACGCACCAGAACACAGCTGGCCCGCGCCACGCGAGCCAACTTCAAATTATGGGCGGGAAGAAGTCGGATAAAAAATAAAAAATTGCGGTTTTTGGCCCATTTTGGGAATATCGGATCCCTGGATGAAAATGTCCGGTTGTGGGGATGTCCGGTAAATGGGCGTCCAGATATTGGAGGGATTACTTATATATATATATATATATATATATATATATATATATATATATACTCTGGCTTCAGGTATATAAATATATATATATATATATATATATATATATATATACTCTGGCTTCAGGTATATATATATATATATATATATATATATATATATATATATAGCTTCAGGTATATATAATATATATATATATATATATATATATATATATATATATATATACAAAATCAACAATCAATCAATCTCTCTCTCTCTCTCTCTCTCTCTCTCTCTTATATATATATATATATATATATATATATATATATATATATATATATATTCATTTATTTATTTATTTTATTTATTTCGAGTTGACAAAAATATGCTCGCATCCACATGCTCGTCGCCTGCAGCAAACGGCAACTCATGTCAGTGCTACCAACCTTTCGTATGGCCCTTTAAAGCAGAACACTCCAAAACTTGAGCCTTACAGCAGAAGTTTTCACTAAACTGAAGGATACAACTTTTGTCTTTGACTCTACAGGACTAATATTCCCAAGGATCGACAAATACCGGTTATGATATGACAACTGTAAAGTCAAGCAGATCCATTATTATACATGCATACATAGATACATGCTACGGTATAACAAAACTAATATAAGTACCTTATGGTACTATATCTTTTATTTATTATGTATAATTTTTCATATTACAATAGTAAGGCACAGTAATGCAACATGCATGCCGATCAAGATGCACAGAGAACTACTTAGGCCAGTCTGTGTTCTCATAATACCCTACAGAGCCTTGAGATAGCACATATTTGAGATTTACTTCTCAGTTTGCTAGATGCAAATCTCCCCCTTTCATTGGTAAACTTATCAAAATCCTCCGTTTGCTCTCACCCTTCATGAGTTATATGAAATGACTGATACATTCTAGCGGCATGCGAGAGTAGACTGTAGCACCAGTCGATCATGGGAATAGTCTACAGATAGATGCAGAGCTGCAGCTCCGGTTTCACCAGCCCTTAGGACAGACTTTTGACCATCCCTGAACTTTTTTCAGTATTTCAGTAACAGAGAGAGTGGGCCAGCATACTCTCCTGTACATTTACCTTTAACTTTCAACAACAAAAAACATGCTCATTACACACCACACTTCCTGTTTCAGTATTTAAAAGAAAAAAAAAAAGTGTTAAAACACCCAACCCCAGAGTCGGGGGAGGGGGACAGTAAATGCCCTCACACTCCGCCCTCACGTGGTGACAACCAGCGCGTTCTAGTGAATCATTGTCTGAGACTCCCAATATTCATTCTGCAGCTTTCTTGGACATTCCTTTAATTTTCTATCTGTTGAATACCATCTCTCTTCCTCTAAACCTCACTTTCTCTTCCTTACTGAGACCCAGCTGTCTGAGGCAGCTGACAGCAAACCCTTCTCCATATGTTCCTACTTTCTCTATGCTCATTTAAAAACCAAAGGTGGCTGTTGTGTATATGTATACAACATTATAAATTGTATATTCCTCTCGTGTTCCAGAACCTGAATCTTCTAAATTCTCCACACTCTGGCTTCAGGTATCCTGTCATTCTCAGAATATCTGTGTTGTGTATTGATCCCCCAGTTCTATCAACCATGGAAACATCTGACTCTCTTACTACTAAGTTGGAAGATATTGTTTCTGTTTCTCCTGTCTCTGGTATCTACATTCTGGATTATTTCAGTGTTCACCATCTCCTTTGGTTCTCTTCATTCACTGATCCACCTGGTGAACAAGCCTACATCTTATCTAGCCTTAATGACCTAGAACATTTTGTGCATCTCCCTACCCCTATCCCTGATAATCATGAAGTGAGCTCCATTGTTCTTGAACTTTTCCATGCAGCTAATCCTTCTGGTTACACTGTTAATCTCTCCTCTTCGTTGGGCTCCTCCTACCACGACTTTATCCCCTAAACCTGTCCCAATGTTCCAGTAAGGCCTGTGGACCAGACCAAGAAGCAGCAGCTGTGGCACTTTAGAGCTGCTGATTGGGAGATTCGTAGGTAGTACTTGACATGACTTTCCCTGGAACTTACTGCTTCCTTGACCAAGAACCATCTGAGTGTGTTGTGTGCATTATTGAGGTTATTCTCTCGGGCATGGTAGCATACAGTCTTTTCTCTTATCATCTGAAAATGCAAAGAAGCCTTGCTTTCAACAGGATTGTTCTAATGCTATCCACAACTGGGAGGCCTAGAAGTGGTACAAATGACATCCCACCCCTGAATCCCGTCTGCTTATGTTTGTTCGCTATACGAAAAATAATTTCATTTGTACTACATGCTCTGGAATCTTTGACTCAGATTCTTCTCACTCCTTCTTACAGTTTGTGAAAAACCTTTCTAACAACTTTATTTTATCATCCTTCCTCCTATTTTTCTCTTGTAATGGCTCTCTAGCTGTTCCCTTTACTGAAAAGCAGAACTCTTTGCCCAGACCTTCTCATCCAGTTCCATATTGGACGATTCCATCTCCTCCCCACTCTGACTTTCTCACGACCAACATTAACCCACCCGTCCCGGAGACGTGAATTCACGTCCTCACATGATGTGCACTCATATCCCGGAGACGTAAATTAATGCGACAACATTGCAAGGACATTGCAAGGTCCCTAATTTGCACAATTTTCAATTTTCACGAGTGATTTTTGGCACGTATACACGGGACACCTTCCTCTACAAGATGCCAGGCAGGGACAATGCCTTACCCAGTATGACCTCCTCCCCCTGCATGACCTTTTCTCAACCCAATTCACCTGTTATCAGTGACCTGGCCAGTAAAGCCATGTTATGCCACGGTACGAAAATCAGGGCCAGAGTGATTCCCCAATCAATGACAATGTGGAGGACAAACATTAGAGGAAGAAACAGTCAGAAACGATGATCAGGTAATGTGGCAAAAAAAAAGTCAGGAATGGTGATGAGTTAGTGAGTGAAACAATGCTTATAATGCCTATATTACCGTTTGAAAACCAATATACTCTCGTACTACATATAAATTCGTACCAAATAAATAAATAAATACCGTTTATGAGTGGTGTAGAATAGTTATCCTCCCATAGAACTCTTTTTCTTTGCAGCCAGCCTGATAGAAAACCCTGTAAGGTAAGGGGGTACTCCTACCTGGATCGAGTATTTTAAACCTCAGGTGAGCGATTTCTCTATGAATTTTCGATGTTTCTCACCAAAAGCGGATGTTTGAGCCAAAAAAAAAAAAAGGTCCAAAAATGTCGGGACTGGGGCGTACCACTGCCCAGAAAACGTAGGGATGGGGCGGGTTAAAATTTCTTCAGTTTCATGCATTTTGTGTGTGTGTGTGTGTGTGTGTGTGTGTGTGTGTGTGCTGTCTCTGGCCTCAGTGCTAACAAGAAATATGGGCCTGATGGGGTTCCTCCTGTTGTCCGCAAGAACTGTTTTTATACCCTGCCTAGGAATTCTTTTGCCTTTCTCTGTCGACTTGTACCTTTCTTTCTTGGTAAAAGTTTGCTCTCATTCAGCCTGTCCCAAACAAGGTTTCCGTTCCCAGCCCCATATCACCCACTTGCATTACCCTGTATTTATAAAATTTTTGAACCTCTTGTTAGCAAAGAACTCTCAGTGCAGTTTTCCTATCATAACGTTCAATCCAGTCTCAAGTATGGGTTCTGCCAGGGATGCTAATATCACAATTTTTTCATCTTCCTTTCAGACTCCTGGTCGTCTTCCTTTTCGGGACTTTGGCAAAAGCTTTGCCATTGCACTTGACATCTCAAAATCTTTCAACTGAGTCTTGCATATGTTTTTTTTTTTTTAATTTCTAAACTGCTCTCTTAAGTTTTCCATGCATCTATGTGTCTCCATCTCTAGCTTCCTTTCTGTTTCCTATAACTGTTGTTGTGGGCAGCCACCGAATTTTATTTCAGAGCTGTTATAGTAGGACAAATCTAAACTTGCAGCTAGGGTGGGGCACGAAGCTCTGTACAGTGTTGCCACGTTTTCCCCCATTCTCCTGGGGGAGATGTGCGTCACCCTGGGGAATTTTGTTTCTTTTATGAGTGATTTTCATTTTTTTTCATTATATCTAATTATATTTAAAGATATTTATTATTGTTTTGCATATGCCGCCAGATGACCTCGCTGGTGCGTCGCCATGATTTTTCATTCACTCTCTCCCTCCTTCCTTCCCTCCCTTCCTCCATCCCTCAACACCTCCTCTGGCCTGCCTTCTTCACCCCCCCCTTCTCTCTCTCTCTCTCTTTCTCTCATCTATGGTGTTTTAGGATACATTTTGGTTATTTGCTTTAACATTATATTGGACATATTGTAAATTTGACTTTATTTTCACACCTCCCAGGAGGTAAGGACACAGTAAAGTGACACGAGGAGGGTCCGGCTGGGTTAGTCTGGGTCTGTGTGCGTGTTGCCGCTCACGAGGGTTTAATGAACTATTTTTTCTTTTACTAAGAAATTGGCATATTTTTACTTGTATTCCTGCACATTATCTTATAATCACAATTGTGACATTATTACCCACCCCAGAAATACGGTAAAATCCAATAAAAGTGACTACTTTTTTTTTTTTTTTAGCAGCACTAAAATATTTATGCCACGTTTCTGTATTGCTGTATAAATATTTCATCCATAATAAGTTTACTGTTCTTTCATATGTTATAATACACACGTTAACAGTGTATTCATATGTGTTTATCGTATTTGTGATGCCTTTTACATATAAAACAGCCCATCGCGGGATTGGGAAACATAGCATCACTGTACAGAGGGTCGTGCCCCACCCTGGCTGCAAGTTTAGATTTGTCCTACCATAGTAGTGGTGTTCATCAAGGTTTTGTTCTGTTACCACCTCTCTTCTTTCCATCAGCAACCTGAGTAGTACGTATAACCCAATCCATTTTTGCACTAATGATACCACTCTTCATACTTCCATTCGCTTCCCACAGTACAGTAGCTACTTCAAGAAACAGGATAAGGCACACCTTATTCTTGGCTTAACTCATATCTCTTACTGAAGTAAAAACAACCAGTTTTTAGTGCATCAGAAACTCATTTCCTTCATCTTTCGACCCGTAAAAAATTTTCCATAGGTTTATCTTTTAATATTAAATAATATCCAACTCAATCCTGCATTATCTCTCAACATTCTTGGAGTTTCATTTTATCGGGATTTGTCATGGAAAGATTATATTACCACCTCTGTTGCAAAATCTGCTTCCGAGATTAGGTATGCTTAGCCGACTCCAGGCCTTCTTTACCCACACACCGCTCTCAAATTTATACAGGGGTTTAATCCCCCCCCCCCCGTGGAGTACAACTTTCATGTGCAGAGGGTCTCTATATACAGCCCTTCCAAACAGGATGGAGTTAAAGGCTTTTCATCTGACTAACTCTCCTCCACTTAATGACTCCCTTCAACCTCTCACCGCAGCACTGTTGCATTTCTATCTCTTTATCACTGGTACCAATACTTCTAGTCCTTCAAGTATGCAACAGGTCAAGTCTGGAACTGTCTTCCTCTGTCTGTTTTTCTACTGCCTGTGACCTCTAGTCTTTTAACGATGTTTTTTATAGTTATATCAGTGTGAACGATTTTTTCCTTAAAGGAATCAGTTATTGTGGGCTTCTAGGTTACTGATCCATTTTCCTTGCATAAAAGTATTTCTCTTCTCAAGAGATGTAGCTTTCTTATACTGCCACTTGTGAGTTCCTACTTTACCCCCCTGTTTTTTTTTTCTTAGCTGCTCTACTGACAATATGGCAAGCGTTCAATTGTATTGAATTGGCTAACGTAAGTCAGTTCTGATTTCCTTCCCTCATCATTTTCTACAGGACAGCTTTATGTACACAAATGCATAAATATATACCTGCATATATTTTTCTGTACAGTACACACACGGATGTATATCACTGGATTGTAAATACATAGTTTACAAATGGGAAATTAAAAAGACATGCTGTATATACATGTATATTCATTCAAGTATTTTAAATGTTTTCGTCAGTGTGTGATTGAGTTGTTAAGTTACTTAGGGTCAAATATCTTCCGTCAAGCAGCCTGGTGCCCACCACCACCACTGCATCCTTCTTTGTCGTACTGTGGGATATGATATCTCTCTTGCGACTCTCATGACTTTAAAATAATTATCCTTTTGCAGACTCCCTAGATCCGACCTTAGGCTCTAAAAAAAAAAACTAACTTGTTGAGCTAGGACGCTAATCCTCCTCAAATTAGGCCCCTTCTAACTTGACACACGTAGCCCAGCATTTTTTACACTCCCTGCAACAATTTTCAAAGTCAGTTTCGGCATCTCCTACAGGTGCTTAGTAACATTCGTCATGATCTCTTCTCTCGTCTCAAATCAGGAACTCATCAGCGGAGTTTTGAGACTGGGGAATAACCAAAAGTTTTACGGAGCCATGTCTGGTGATCAGGGAGCCTGATAGACGTGCGGAATGTTGTGCTTGGACAAAAATTCTTGAATCAGCTGAGAAGAATGGGCAGGGGCGTCGTCATGGTGCAGCTTCCAAAGGTCTGGGCTCTTCTGCCTAACTGCGTCATGAAGACGACGGATCATGTTGAGATAGTAATGTCTGTTCACAGATTGACCTTCTAGTGCGTACTGATGATGCATGACTTCACAAATACATGCAGTGCACCTTGCCACAGACCTGTCATGTCGTTTTTGGCCAAGATGCCCCTGCATGCTTTCACTGGGACAACTGTGCTTTCGTTTCTAGGTCGTACCCATACACCCAAGTCTCATTTCCAAGTGATACCAGTCTTCAGAAAGTCTTGGTAGTGACTTGCACACTCCAACATGTCTTGAGCAATGCTCATCTGCAGAGCTCGTTGTTCACGTGAAAGGAACTTCGGAACGAAATTGGCAGCAACTCTTCTCATGCCCAAATCATCCGATAAAATTTCGTGTGCTGATCCATTGCTGATTCCAGTTTCATTAGCAATTTCTCTGACAGTCAACCCATCATTTCTCATGACCAAATCGCAGACTTTCTTCACATTTCCAACACTCCTGATTGTTGATGACCTTCCAGTACAGAGATTGCTTTCTACTGATATTCGTCCATTTTTTTAAGTAACTGTACCACTCCTTTATTTGCGTTACCCTCATAGCTTCATTTCCAAAACCTGCTGGATCTTCTTGATAGTTTCAACTTGGGTATCACCTAGTAGTTGGCAAAAGTTTATGTAGTAACGTTGTTCAACTTTTCCCGCAATTGTGACAAGCACGGGACGCTGGTAGGGTGCACGACCATGAACACGGGCTGACTGACACCCACTGAGTCACTCGTGGTGGGAGGCATTAATCACGCATACGCACGAAGGTCCTGCACTGCACTGCACAAAACCCTGTCCCTATCTCCCGACTGGTTTGTGAGAAAAAAAAAACTGAGGTCATATACTTTTTAAAGAGACCTCATACATATCTATATATCTATAGCTGTCTCTCTATCTATCTATCTATCTATCTATCTATTTATATAAAAGTGTGTGTGTGTGTGTGTGTGTGTGTGTGTGTCAAATAATGAAGATGACTAACCGAATAAAAACAAATACGACTGGCGTGTAAGAGTGCTGGGAAAGGTAGCGCGTGGTGATGGGAGTCAGTGGTACAATAGCAGTGGTGAGGAGGGTTATATGCTGCTCATCATCCTGTCTCATCCCACTCCCTACAGTGACATCTATATATCAATGGACTGTTGTCTGTTTGTAAAAGGGCATATCCAACTACTGTTCGATGTGTGGGCCGCTTGTAATGAAACTTTGCAGGAACACTCACTACTGTCCCAGATTTTGTATAAAATTTTTGGGCATCAACTTCTGAAAACCATTTTTTTTTTTTTTTTTTTTTTTTTGCAAAAGCTTTTTTAATTGTACCCCTCAGTAGCTTGTTTTCTGTAATGCAGCCAATGCAGCAAAGTCCATTTTCGTCGAGCCTTACCATACACTAGTTTATTCGTGCATATTCAGTTCATTTCACAGTCCAAAAAATTAAAGTGTGATGGATCAAACGAGCATAGGCTGCCATAGACGGTCTTATGCGAGTGTATGAAATATACATTTTCCTCTTGTTTGTGTTTTATAGAGGGTTCGGCAGGAAACGGGTTCGCTGTTCTCTCTCTCTCTCTCTCTCTCTCTCTCTCTCTCTCTATATATATATATATATATATATATATATATATATATATTTATTTATATATATATCTATATATATATATATCTATATATCTATATATATATATGAAGTGGAACATTTTTGTTGTGTATGTAGCATTTACCTCGTCTGAAGTTACAATATATATCAGTATACAGTTTGTATGAATAAATGTAGTTTGAATGAATAACCCTCTCGGAAACTGATGAGTCAGGGACGATAATTTTTTGTCTGTATATTTAGGACATCTGGAGGGGCGTGATATAAGCTTGGCCGTTTTAAAAATAGCTCCCATCAAACACATAGACAGAAAATGTGTGAATGTTTATTTTCATTTCTCTAATTGCAAGCCACAATTCCAAATGGCATCTGCCTGCTGTGTACCCCTATGCAATATTTGTCTATCTTCTATCGATCTTTCAATCTGTGTGCCAGTCTGTCTATCTGCTTATCTATCTGCCTATCGCTTTAAATATTGATCGATCTATCTTGTCGTACTTATCCATTTACATAAGCACTTCTTGACGCCATTTCCTGTGAAGGAGTGTTGCTGTTGAGTATTCCTGGTCTGTCTGGCCGAGCTGATCCATGAACCGCAGGCAAACAACCGCCCTTACAGTGCCGTCCCATTAAGGATGGCTTTGATTGATGGATCTCTAGGGATTCTCGTCCCTGTTCAGTGACGAACCCCCCTTCCCGACACGCCACCTACCTTAAACACTCCACCTTTACCACAGTCTCCCTCTCCTTCTCCTATCATTCATCTCAGGTCGTTCTTTTACACAACAGTTCTGTGAAATCTGAGTTTACAGTCGGAGAAACAACGATCGGTTCAGTTTTGTATACTACGTATGGACCAATGAGAGAGAGAGAGAGAGAGAGAGAGAGAGAGAAACTTTAATGGGTGGAATCTAGCCACTGATACCTGACTCTTTTATTGTATGTCTATGGTTACTATATGATCAGCTAGCATTCCGTATTGCAAAGTACAGTTCTTGCCATCTTTCCAGGACATTTTATCATTACCACCACACATGCTGTTCTTCATTCTCATAATATCCAACCATTCCCACCGCTATCACTACCTCCACATTCAAATTACCCTGTCTTTGCCTAAATCACATACAGCCCTCATCACGGTTGTCTCATGCAGCCATGATCACCACACACTCATCTACATCACCACACATCCATCCCTCACCAGCATCATATTTAACCAACACCACAACCTTCACCACCACAACTCTGCACAAAGATCATCACCATCATCATCACACGCAATAACTACCATCAACAAATTTCAATTTAGAACCGTCTCCAACAACACCACATACAAACATCACCACCACCACCACTGCCACTCAAAAACCATCGCCACTATCATGACAACATCAACTGACAACCATCGCCACCACCACCATGATCACACAACCATCACTACCACCATGACCACACAGCCATCACTACACACAACCACTTCCATCACCACACACAACCACTGCCCTCACGACACAAACCATCATTTTGACACAACGATCACCAACATTATCACCACATACAATCAAGATCACTATCACCACACGACCACAACCATCGCCACTACCATCACCACCATACATAACATTCCACCACAACTCTTTCACTGCCGCACCCAACTACCCTCACCAGTACCACGGTCAACCATCTACACTACCACCAACACCATATCCAGCCATCTGCATCACCACATCCACACTCAGCCATCCACATAACCACATCCACACTCAACCAGACATACCCAACATCCACACCAGCACACTCACACTCAATCACCGCCACCACAACCACACGCAGTTCATCATTACTACTTTTACAATTAAAACCACACAACCGCCACCATCACAGCACAACAACCTCCAATATCAACACCATGCACAGTCGCCTCTCTCACTATCACTTTATATACAGTTTCACAGTCCAACACAACAACTCCACCTTTCATCCCTATCAACACCACCACCACCATACGCAACTCACTACCTTACCACAAATACTTTCCTCACTAACATATCACACACACACACACACACACACACACACACACACACACACATCTATCATCAACACTACCAGCACACTCAGCCACGTCACCATCAACGTATAAAACCTCCTCCCTCACCAACACAACACAACATTCGATCACCACCATAACCCTCACCACAACCAACCACTGCCATCATCACACACGACTATCTAAACCTTCACCATCACTTACAATCTCGACCACAATCACCACACTTAATCACCACCACCATCATTACAACCCCCAATCTCCACTACCAAAACCAAGAACAACGACCTTTCTCACCACTACCACACTTAGCCACCTTGACCACACAGAGCCACCACCTACAACCTTCACTTCCAACACGCACGCAACATCCCTCACCATCATCATACACACAGCTACTATTATCACCATC